>NW_028158507.1:0-103595 GCF_964263955.1 Coregonus lavaretus | reverse complement strand
CAAATACAGTACTGATATTACTACTGTTTTACCCTAATACCACTAATACAGTACTGATATTACTACTGTTTTAACCTAATACCACTAATACAGTACTGATATTACTACTGTTTTAACCTAATACCACTAATACAGTACTGTTATTATCACAGTTTTAACCAAATAGGTAGCTTAGTGGTGAAGAGCGCTGTCCCAGCAACCGAAAGGTCGCTGGTTCCAATCGCCGACCAGGTGAAAAATGACATTCCACAGTTGCTGGTGGACCAAAATGTTTTTAGGCCCTGTTAGTAATACTATCATCATGATTAGTTTACCTGGGAACTCCTGTTAGTAATACTTTAACTCCTGTTAGTAATACTATCATCATGATTAGTTTACCTGGGACCTCCTGTTAGTAATACTATCATCATCATTAGTTTACCTGGGAACTCCTGTTAGTAATACTATCATCATCATTAGTTTACCTGGGAACTCCTGTTAGTAATACTATCATCATCATTAGTTTACCTGGGAACTCCTGTTAGTAATACTATCATCATGATTAGTTTACCTGGGAACTCCTGTTAGTAATACTATCATCATCATTAGTTTACCTGGGAACTCCTAATAGTAATACTATCATCATCATTAGTTTACCTGGGAACTCCTGTTAGTAATACTATCATCATCATTAGTTTACCTGGGAACTCCTGTTTGACCGTCGGACGGAACTCTGCTGAGAACACAAAGAAGGCAGACCTGAGGGAGGAAGAGGAAGTATACCCTAATACCCTAATAGAAAATGACTCAAGTAAAAGTCACCTAGTAAAATACTACTTGAGTAAAAATAGTAAAAGTATAAATCATTTCAAATTCCTTATATTAAGCAAAACAGACAGCACCATTTTCTTTTCTTTTTCAGACAGCCAGGGGTACACTCCAACACTCAGACATAATTTACAAAGGAAGCATGTGTGTTTAGTGAGTCAGCCAGTTCAGAGGCAGTAGGGATGACCAGAATGTTCTCTTGAGAAGTGCGTGAATTTGACCATTTTCCTGTCCTGCTAAGCATAAAAAATGTAACAAGTACTTTTGGGTGTCAGGGAAAATTGATGGAGCAAAAAGTAACAGTTAAGTACAGATACCCTAAAAAACGACCTAAGTAGTACTTTAAAGTAGTTTTACTTAAGTATTTCACATCACTGCTGATAATTAATTCATAAACACCTGATGGCAGAGAGAGAGGGTGATGGTCAAAACTTGGTAGCCTATGTAAGCCGTGTCAGCTGGGGCTGAATAGTCTTGAACGATCCTTGGACAGTGTATACACAGATAGAGCGCGCACGCACACTCCCTGTCTTGTCTGTCAGGAAAGCCATCAATCATTGAAGGCAGCTAGCTAGTTTGCTAGATAACTTACTAACGTTACTTGTTCGTGGCCCTTATTATAACTAACCTATAGAAGCTAGCTAGATGGAGCGATGGTCAGGTAACGTCAGATAGTCACATAGCTTTTACTTTGAAACCGCTAGAACACGTATCCTGTAGCAGACCCTCCTCTCTACGCCCACACTGTCTCTGTTCATTAATTCAATCTTCTAGACGACATTAGAAAAATGAATTCATGCAGTCGAAATTATTATCCGTCTTCGTTGTTTAAGGTCGGATATTGCTTAAAATAACCGTACACGGATCAATCCGATCGGATTACTGTTTTTATACTGACCTGTTGGAATATAAAATGATGAAAATGGAAAGGAAAATGTTTTTTATGACATTGTGTACTGTACTCTTCTTTACAAACTGTGTTTCAGGTGAGTCAAGTGGCAATTAAAATATAGCCTACAATCCTAAAAGCTGTACACTAGACAAATAGTATGGATAAATAAAATACTTATGCATATCGGCCTACTGCATTATTTAAAAGCCATAATGTCCAAATGTTTTGTTGCCAACTTCTTGGGACCAGCCTGGTTTACAGTACAGGCAATGTACCCTGTGACCCTCTTATGAAAAGGCACACTGTCCCTAATTATTTACCTTTCACTCAATGTCTAACATTACATGTAGTTAACTGATCTTGCTCTTCTTGTAGGGGACTATCCCAAGGCACAGAATGTTTCCTGGTTGTCGATCAACTTCAAAACACTGCTTATGTGGGATCCTGAACCTTCCAACTTTTCATACACCGTTGAATATTCTGTGTAAGTAATTAATTTACATACTGATTACTGGTTTTTGCACTTACAGGAAGAGATAACAATGAAATATTAAAAATATGTTGCCTATAACCACGTTATTGTCACGAATTCAGCCGAGACTGCTCCTCCTCCTTGCTCGGGCAGGCTTTGGCGTTCGTCGTCACCGGAGTACTAGCTGCCACCGATCTATGTTTCTGTGTTCTACTTGTTTTGTCTATATTGCACACACCTGGTTCCAATTACAATAATTTGTTTCCCTATTTTACCCTCTGGTTCCCGCATGGTGTTGTGCGTGAATGTTCGTTGTCATTGACATGCGAGTCGGTATTTTCTTCCCTGCGTGGAAGATATGTTTATTTACTTGTGACAAGTAAAGTACGTCGTTGACTAAGTTCTGTGTCCTGCACCCGACTCTGTCCTACCGCTACACACTGACGCATGACAGTTATCGTGGGAGGTCTGCACTAACCTATTCCCAGACTCAGTCTCTGACCCTGAAGAGTCAGGGTGATGTGTTGGAAGGCAGTAGGAGGGCAGAACTGATGCGGTCAGACTACACTATTGATCTGCCAAAAGAGTTTTCAGAATTATACACAGAAAACGCCTAATTTGCATATTTCCCAGGGTTCATTTTCTTTTTGAGTAAATTGTAGAGTTAACACCCTTGACTGTATTTGTTAGTTGCTGAATTCATTCCATGTAAAGTCCTGTGGCTTTCAACAAGTGAGTTCCTAGGCGAATGTTATCATTAAAATTAAACTCTGTGACAATACATTACATACTGTATATCATAAGGCCTTACTTATTGGTCTAGTTGATGGCCCTTTTTTACTCTAACACAGTGGTGTTACAAAACTCCTGGTTAAAATGCCACATCAGGCCTGCAAGTCACGTTATGCTGGCTTGTAAAGTAATGTGGAATTGCTATTGCAATGCAGCCAGAGTTAGGACATCCACGTTAGATTTTTTTATTCACCTGCAACCTGCATTCAGAATTAATTGGCAGGGTTAGTAAACTTGATTAAAAAAAACACTACTTAAACCATTTAAATGGGAACAACCATTTCAGTAATGGGTGCAATACATCTTACTAACTGATTGGATTAGTTTAGAAAAATGTGTTATTTATCTTTGTGTAGCATAAGATTAATCAATCAATCAATGTAGACTACATGCAAAAACACAGATATTAAAAACAATCCTAAAAAATCTACCTGCAGTAGAGCATGCTGGGAAATATGAAAGAGATGGGTGTGGATTTGATGGGACTGTTTTAATGTCCACAGTGTAAAACAATAACTCTGGTTATTAACACCAATACTGGGGGTTCTTTTACACTACCGAGTGTTCTTTTACACCACTTTAACTCCTGAATCAACACTAGAAATGTTACTGAAAATTCAACACTGGCCAATTTGCAGTGTACTGGCAAATAGATCAAGGGGTTTTGGAGCTGAAAAAATAAAGAATACAAATCTTTGTTTTAGTGAAGTGCAATGTGTGTGATATGTGGTGCAGAGGCCTGCAAGTCAAAGATTAACATTTGGTACTTTTCTTATTGTTGAACTAAGATTCCAATCCAGACCCAATGAACGACCTAAATGCAACAAAAAAACATGTTTGAAGATAATAATAATCCTTTGACTGAAACCTACCATTATGTCTATTTCAGTGTTGGCCAGAACAGAGAGAGGAACGCTAACAGTATCAGAATGATGTTGTGACTCAAACATAAATATCTTCTTTATTTCAGAATTGGTCAGAACAGAGAGAAGAACCAACACTGTATCAGGACTATGGCGACAGAGTGTGACCTGTCCAACTCTCTCGGGGACCTGAAGGCCATATACTCCGCTGATGTCCTCTCAAAACCCCTACTTGGTGTGAACTCTGACCTCATAGAGTTCCCCCACACAAGGTCGGAGAGGTTCACCCCTTACAATGACAGTAGGTACCCCACCATACAATGACACATTTTCCGCATGCCCTGATACATGGCTGTTGACACCTGTGGTGCCATAGGAATCAACAGCCATGTATCAGGGCACATTTTCTGCATGCCAGTGTTGAAATGTTGGTCATTCCATAAATCACTGGGAGAAAGAAGACTTTCTTTGTTTTCTATTCCAACTGCATGCCAGTGTCACCAAGTGGCGCCAGGTGTGACAAGCAAGCATGTCAACCTCTCGTGTTATTTCCCTTCCAGCGCTTATAGGCAGACCTGAGTTCAAGATTGAGGTGAGCAAAGACAAGAAGAAGATCACCCTGTATGTAGAAGACCCTCCCACAGCCCTGTTCAATGAGCAGAACCAACAGAGAACCATCCGGGATGTCTTTGCTGATGAGCTGCAGTACAAAGTCACCTTCGGGAAAGCAACAAGCAGGGGCAAGGTAAGCTCAAAGGGGAGGGTAATAAAAATGGCAGCCCTACACTTTCCTAAAAGTACTGTAGGGCCTGGGGTCGAAGCAAATGACATAGAGGACATTTGTCAATGATGTAGGCTCCTTAAAGGAGCAAGTCAAGGAATTTAATTATGCTGAACAAAAATATAAAAGTAACATGTAAAGTGTTGGTCCCATGTTTGATGAGCTGAAATAAAAGATCCCATAAATGTTCCATACGCAAAAAAGCATATTTCTCTCAAATTTTTGTGCACACATTTCTTTACATCCCTGTTTGTTAGCATTTCTCCTTTGCCAAGATAACTCATCCATCTGACAGGAGTGGCATATCAAGAAGCTGATTATACAGCATGATCATTACACAGGTGCACCTTGTGCTGGAGACAATAAATGGCCACTCTAAAATGTGAAGTTTTGTCACACAATGCAATGCCGCAGATGTCTCAAGTTTTGAGGGAGCATTAAATTGTCATGCTGACTGCAGGAATGTCCACCAGAGCTGTTGCCAGAGCTGTTGCCAGAGCTGTTTTAGAGAATTTGGTAGTACGTCCAACTGGCCTCACAACCGCAGACCACGTGTAACCACGCCAGTCCAGGACCTCCACATCCGGCTTCTTCACCTGTAGGATGATCTGAGATGAGCCACCCAGAGAGCTGATGAAACTGTGGGTTTGAACAACTGAAGAATTTCTGCACAAACTGTCAGAAACTGTCTCAAGGAACCTCATCTGCGTGCTCGTCGTCCTCACCAGAGTCTTGACCTGACTGCAGTTCGGTGTCGTAACCGACTTCAGAGGGCAAATGCTCACCTTCGATGGCCACTTGCATGCTGGAGAAGTGTGCTCTTCACGGATGAATCCCGGTTTCAACTGTACCGGGCAGATGGCGTTGTGTGGGCGAGTGGTTTGCTGATATCAACATTGTGAACAAGAGTGCCCCATGGTGGCGGTGGAGTTATGGTATGGGCATGTATAAGCTACGGACAACAAGCACAAATGTATTTTATCGATGGCAATTTGAATGCACAGAGATACGGTGACGAAATCCTGAGACCTATTGTCGTGCCATTCATCAGCCGCCATCGCCTCATGTTTCAGGATGATTTTGCACGGCCCCATGTCGCAAGGAGCTGTACAAAATTCCTGGAAGCTGAAAATGTCCCAGTTCTTTCATGGCCTGCATTCTCACCAGCCATGTCACTCATTGAGCATGTTTGGGATGCTCTGGATAGCCGTGTACGACAGCATGTTCCAGTTCCTGCCAATATCCACCAACTTCGCACAGACATTGAAGAGGAGTGGAACAACATCAACAGCCTGATCAACAGGCCACAGTCAACAGCCTGATCAACTCTATGCGAAGGAGATGTGTCATGCAGCATGAGGCAAATGATGGTCACACCAGATACTGACTGTTTTTCTGATCCATGCCGCTACCTTTTTTTTAAGGTATCTGTGACCAACAGATGCATATCTGTATTCCCAGTCATGTGAAATCCATAGATAAGGACCTAATTAATTTATTTCAATTGACTGATTTCCTTAAATGAACTGTAACTCAGTAAAATCTTTGAAATTGTTGCATGTTGCGTTCATATTTTTGTTTTTGTTCAGTGTAAATTAAATGCATTAAGTGGATGATATGAGTTTGGCCAATCTTACTTCTGATTATATTGCATGGGAAATCTCTCTATGTGTGTTATGAATATATGATTGTTTTATGATAGTAAAACAGTAATGAACAAGTTATACAAATTAAATACATAAGAAAAGACATAATATAACCCCTTCTTTATGTAATTCTCCCTCTAGAAAACAAAGATCTCTGCAAGCAGTGAGATAGAGCTAGAAGAGGGGGATGTAGATCCTGGGGTGAGTTACTGCTTCAACGTGCAGGCCTACATCCCCTCCCGCAGCACAGACAAACAGCTGGGAGAGCTCAGTCAAAGACAGTGCTCACCGGGCGACGGAAAGTATTTATTTGAAGGTAAGGATACTAGCAATGCCAAGGTCATGGGTTCAAGTCCCGCAGGGATCACATACACATACTAAAAATGTATGCACTCACTGTCACTATACTGGAAGTGGCTTTGGATTAAAGCATCTGCTAAGTGGTATACGTATATATTATCGTGATAAATAGTACTACTGAGGTGTACTGTAGCAGGGTTGGTGTCTTTTATTCTCTAGTATACATTTCTGCCTCACGGGAAAGCCTTGATCTTTTTGACAAGTTGTGTTCATTAAGGACATTTGTTCCTGTTTTAATATATTCTGTAACTCGATAATTCATGTTGGCCATTATACATTCTTCTCCAGAGTATCGGATCGGAGTGATCACTGGGTTCATCCCAGTCTTTTGGGGGCCCTAAGCGAGATTCGGTTGTGGGAAGCCTCCCACCTCGCGGCAAAACATTTTAGTGGAGACGGTAGAGAGAAGTTTTAAGTTAATTTCCTACAATTCTACACATTTTGCCATATAGAAAATATATTCATGCTTTAAAGGTCTCAGTAGATAGTTTATATGTTTAAACTAAATTGTTTTGCATGAGCATTGTCTGGAGATCTTTAATATATATTAATACCAAACAGTTAGATGACAGAACATGATGTAAAATAATCAAACCAAAACTGTGGAATCTGGTCATATTATGGTACTCTGTTTGATTTTAATGGCATTTTCATAATAAAGTCTTATCATTAATTTGTGGTAATGTGTTTATCTTTGATATGAGACATTGTTGAAGAGTGGGGGCACTCCCTTTAAGAGTGTGCTCCTAATCTCAGCTCGTTACCTGTATAAAAGACACCTGGGATCCAGAAATCTTTCTGATTGAGAGGGGGTGTCAAATACTTATTTCCCTCATTAAAATGCAAATCAATTTATAACATTTTTGAGATGCGTTTTTCTGGATTTCTTTGTTGTTATTCTGTCTCTCACTGTTCAAATAAACCTACCATTAAAATTATAGACTGATCATTTCTTTGTCAGTGGGCAAACATACAAAATCAGCAGGGGATCAAATACTTTTTTCCCTCACTGTATATATACAGTTGAAGTCGGATGTTTACATAAGAATGTGAAATGTCAGAATAATAGTAGAGAGAATGATTTATTTCAGCTTTTATTTATTTCATCACATTCCCATTGGGTCAGAAGTTTACATACACTCAATTAGTATTTGGTAGCATTGCCTTTAAATTGTTTAACTTGGGTTGAGGTCAGGGCTTTGTGATGGCCACTCCAATACCTTGACTTTGTTGTCCTTAAGCCATTTTGCCACAACTTTGGAAGTATGCTTGGGGTCATTGTCCATTTGGAAGATCATTTGCGACCAAGCTTTAACTTCCTGACTGATGTCTTCAGATGTTGCTTCAATATATCCACATCATTTTCCTTCCTCATGATGCCATCTATTTTGTGAAGTGCACCAGTCCCTCCTGCAGCAAAGCACCCCCACAGCATGATGCTGCCACCCCTGTGCTTCACGGTTGGGATGGTGTTCTTCGGCTTGCAAGCAACCCCCTTTTTCCTCCAAACATAACAATGGTCATTATGGCCGAACAGTTCTATTTTTGTTTCATCAGACCAGAGGACATTTCTCCAAAAAGTACGATCTTTGTCCCCATGTGCAGTTGCAAACTGTAGTCTGGCTTTTATATGGCGGTTTTAGAGCAGTGGCTTCTTCCTTGCTGAGTGGCCTTTCAGGTTATGTCGATATAGGACTCGTTTTACTGTGGATATAGAGACTGTTGTACCTGTTTCCTCCAGCATCTTCACAAGGTCCTTTGCTGTTGTTCTGGGATAGATTTGCACTTTTTGCACCAAAGTACGTTAATCTCTAGGAGACAGAACGCGTCTACTTCATGAGCGGTATGACGGTTGCGTGGTCCCATGGTGTTTATACTTGCGTACTATTGTTTGTACAGATGAACGTGGTACCTTCAGACGTTTGGAAATTGCTCCCAAGGATGAACCAGACTTGTGGAGGTCTACCATTTTTTTCTGAGGTCTTAGCTGATTTCTTTTGATTTTCCCATGATGTCAAGCAAAGAGGAACTGAGTTTGAAGGTAGGCCTTGAAATACATCCACAGGTACACCTCCAATTGACTCAAATGATGTCACTTAGCCTATCAGAAGCAGTCAATTTAGTGCATGTAAACTTCTGACCCACTGGAATTGTGATACAGTGAATTATAATTGAAATAATCTGTCTGTAAACAATTGTTGGAAAAATTACTTGTGTCATGCACAAAGTAGATGTCCTAACCTACTTGCAAAAACGATAGTTTGTTAACAAGAAAATTGTGGAGTGGTTGAAAAACGAGTTTTAATGACTCCAACCTAAGTGTATGTAAACTTCCGACTTCAACTGTACATTGTACATACTTTTGGCCCTGTGTAGCTCAGTTGGTAGAGCATGGCGCTTGCAATGCCAGGGTTGTGGGTTCGTTTCCCAAGGGGGTATGAAAAAATAAAATAATGTATGCACTCACTAACTGTAAGTCGCTCTGGATAAGAGTGTCTGCTAAATGACTAAAATGTAAAAATGTAAAGAAAGACTGCTACTTAAATACTGTGGTTGGTTTGTATTACCTTATAAATTAAATTAAAGTATAGTGGCTAGTGGGGTTCTGCTTGGGGTGAGTGGGTCCTCCGAGAGACTGAAATGGGATGAGTGGGGGCCTCACGCACACCTCAGAGAAGTGTCTGATGCCCTCCCAGTCACCCCATCCCAATCCCCCGGATATAGCCCCTCTCCATTCTCACCAATAACCACCATTACATCTTAATTGTAATGATAAACAATGAATAATAATGATTTAACATCCTTTCCTAATCTGTCCAGAACTCTAATTCATTTTACCACGGGTTTACAAGTCATAAAAAAGAAAAGAAAAACAATTACATTGAAGTATAATGAAGTCCTTCCTTCCTTCCTTCCTTCTCTCTCTCCCAAACCAAATCCATCCCTCTCCACCACCCCCTCCCTGTTCCCCACCCCTTTACCCCGACCAAGCCAAGCTTATCCCCACCTCCCATCTTTACTCCCCTTTGCCCCCCCAAAGCCAAGCTTGTCCCACCCTCATATCCTTACCCACCCTTGCACCCCCCAAGCCAAGCTTATCACCACCTCCCCTCCTTGCCCTCCCTTACCCACCCAAGCCCAGTTTATCCCCACCTCTGTCTTCCCCCCCTCCCCTCTTCTCATACACCTCTACACCCCTCTATACATCCACCCACTCATCCATTCTCCTTCATTTACACACAACATACACCCCATGCCTCTGCACACCCACTCTCTCCCGCCCTCCCTCCCACACACATCCACATTCACCCTCCCTCACTTTCCCATTCATATGCACTGACACATACCCACACATACACCCACTCTCACACTCTCACCCACACACACACACATCCATAGAACAATTATTGACAATTATTGACTTACATGCTATAGTTCCTCTTTTATATTGTCTTTCCAGTGTCCATGTATCTCACTGGCATTGTCTTATTCTATCGTTACTTCCTGGAGAAGAACAGTTACTTGGGGACAATAGAGTCTAAATTGTATTGGGGGGAGGGGGAAGGAATATTGTCTCAATTTACGGTAAGCTGGTCTTGGGCATCACTGTATGTAGCCTAGTGTGCATATCTGTTTTTTCCGCTTCTGCCTCTCCTCAGGGCATTGAGCAATCTTTCAACTGGAAAGGTTTGCTGCAGCCTGTTCAGGGCTTTATCGGCACTTGTGAACTCCATTCTCTGTGTTCCCTTCCATACCCACAGTACTGTTGAGTTGAGACTTTATTCCTTTTTCCTCCAGCGACTGTCTGATCGTAATTAATTGCTGGCGTTTTTTCCTCAGTCTAGCAGACAGGTCCTGGAAAAATCAAATGGACTGGCCATGGACCTTGATCTCCTTTCCCCCTCAGAATGTTGACTTTGGTCTGATAGTTCTTTACATTAAAGATTCCCAATGCAAGGGTATTTAGCATTCTTCTGATTCACGCCGATCCGATGGCATCGGTCCAGATCCTCCGTCGACACATCCACGCCAAGCTCCTCCGATATCAGCTTGATCACGTAGCTGGAAAGGTCCCCTTTTTCCTCATCCTCTGATAAGGATAATATTCTCATATTATTTTGTCTCAATCTGTTTTCTAGCTGATCCAATTGATTATTTAATCCGTCACTGATTGAGTGCAGTCTAATCTTCTAGAATAGGCCTATACTTGGATAATGCCATGCCCATGACAGTGTGAGTGATCGTATGCAATGGTGAGTATCTGTCATGACATTACCTTAAACAAATGTGTCCATGTTACAATACAGGGAGACAAATGCACTAACATGTACTAATTATTTACAAATCATAAAATGTCCGGTGAGGCAGACCTGTCCCAACGGGAAGGAAGCCCATCTGTCCTGCATTCAGTGACACCAGCCCAACACACCCACCTCAGCGCTGGGAGGGGGCATTGTTTCCTGGGTGAGTCATCGAGGTAAGGAGGGGTCTCTCTTTCAACTCCACCAGAGATTCACATATCCATGAAAGGAAGTCACACTGCAGTGACGATGAGAGGAAAGTAGGGGCCTCTCAACACATAGTGTTCCAGTCAGAGAATCTGAGTATCAACATAGAGATAATGGAGTATGAACTCATATGGTTTCAGACACACAAGACACAGCTCACAGCTCTATAAAGGAAATGTTGGGCAAAAAGGTGAACTCAGCTCCATCCTTCATTGAATCA
This sequence comes from Coregonus lavaretus, assembly GCF_964263955.1. NCBI lineage: Eukaryota > Metazoa > Chordata > Actinopteri > Salmoniformes > Salmonidae > Coregonus > Coregonus lavaretus. The sequence goes on along the minus strand of NW_028158507.1, from coordinate 92,254 downwards.
TATGGCTCATTCATCACAAAACCCACTGATTGAATGACTTTTTCATTGCCAAGATTAGTAAACTTAGGCAGGACATGCCACCAACAAACGCTGAACCTTCATATCCATGCATAACTAACTAAATCAGCCTGCTACCGACCCTTAGTAAACCTTTGGAAGAAATGGTGTTTGACCATTTATAATGCTATTTCACAGTAAACAAATTAACAACTGACTTTCAGCACGCTTATAGGGAAGGGCACTCAACATGTACGGCACTAACACAAATGAAGGTTGATTGACTGAAAGAAATTGTGGGAACTGTTTTGTTAGACTTCAGTGCAGCTTTTTACATTATCGATCATAGTCTGCTACTGAAAAAACATACAGTGAATTCAGAAAGTATTCAGACCCCTTGACTTTTTCCACATTTTGTTACATTACAGGCTTATTCTAAAATTGATTAAATTATTTTTTTCCATCAATCTACACACAATACCCCATAATGACAAAGCGAAAACAGGTTTTTAGGATAAAACCCCCCCCAGAAATACCTTATTTACATAAGTATTCAGACACTTGGAATTGAGATCAGGTGAATCCTGTTTCCATTAATCATCCTTGAGATGAATCTAAAACTTGATTGGAGTCCACCTGTGGTAAATTCAATTGATTGGACATGATTTGGAACGGCACACACCTGTTTATATAAGGTCTCAAAAGGCACCTAAAGACTTTCAGACCATGAGAAACAAGATTCTCTGGTCTGATGAAACCAAGATTGAACTCTTTGGCCTGAATGCCAAGCGTCACATCTGGAGGAAACCTAGCACCATCCCTACGGTGAAGCATGGTGGTGGCAGCATCATGCTGTGAGGATGTTTTTCAGCAGCAGGGACTGGGAGACTAGTCAGGATCGAGGCAAAGATGAACAGAGCAAAGTACAGAGAGATCCTTCATGAAAACCTGCTCCAGAGCGCTCAGGACCTCAGACTGGGGCGAAGGTTCACCTTCCAACAGGACAACGACCCTAAGCACACAGCCAAGACAACGCAGGAGTGGCCCAGTCAGAGCCTGGACTTGAACCTGATCGAACATCTGGAGAGACCTGAAAATAGTTGTGCAGCGACGCTCCCCATCCAACCTTACAGTGCTTAAGAGGATCTGCAGAGAAGAATGGGACAAACTCCCCAAATACAGGTGTGCCAAGTTGTAGCGTCATACCCAAGAAGACTCGAGTCTGTAATCGCTGCCTAAGGTGTTTCAATAAAGTACTGAGTAAAGGGTCTGAATATTGATATTTCAGTATTTTCTTTATTTATAATTTTCTAAAAAACTGTTTTTGCTTTGTCATTATAGGGTATTTTGTGTATATTGACGAGGGAAAAAACAATTTCATCCATTTTAGATTAAGGCTGTAACGTAACAAAATGTGGAAAAAGTCAAGGGGTCTGAATACTTTCCAAATGCAGTGTACTCGTGTACTCCTGAGTGGCGCAGTGGTCTAAGGCACTGTATCGCAGTGCTAACTGTGCCACTAGAGATCCTGGTTCGAATCCAGGCTCTGTCGCAGCCGGCCACGACCGGGAGACTCATGGGCGGCGCACAATTTGCCCAGCGTCGTCCAGGGTATGGGAGGGAATGGCCGGCAGGGATGTAGCTCAGTTGATAGAGCATGGCGTTTGCAACGCCAGGGTTGTGGGTTCGATTCCCACGGGGGCCAGTATAAAAAAAATATATATATGTATTCACTAACTGTAAGTCGCTCTGGATAAGAGCGTCTGCTAAATGACTAAAATGTAAATGTATGTGTTATGGCTTTACATCTCCTGCCATATCGTGGATCGAGAGTGCAGCTTTTGGCTGCAGCTAATGGGGATCCTAATAAATACTCAAAAATACGGATATGACAATACAGCATACCAAAGTCAGACAGAGAGGGCACAGTTTATGTCATGTTTTTACTGTAAAACCCTTACTGCCGGAAGTCTCTGAGTCTTAAGGAAATGAGAACAAGAGGGTCAAGGTCATGATCAGAGTTTAAGAAAATACTAACAAAGAAAACAGATAAGAAAGATGGTGATAGAGGCCAAATAATATATATATATTTTTTTACAGTGTCCTTCCACAGAAGTCAGTCTGTTTCTTTTTGCAAATGGTTTATACTGACTCCGTCTGACTCCCTTACTTTGGTTTCTGTGCCGTCTCTTTAAAACCAAGCGTGAAGTACAGCCATTCGGTATAACAACAACCATCTAATTAAAACAGCTTTCAGAGTTCCCAGAATGCTTGTGTAAAGCCCTGCCAACTGGTCAAGCCTGGTCTTGATGGAGTTGGTAGATCCTTGTTTTAATTTGTGCCAATCTCTCTAAGCTCTGCTGGCCAGAGTGGTTGTGGAATGCATGCAGAGCAGGGCCAAAGCCAAGCAACACTACTGATAATGTGGATCCCCTCCAAACCAGACCCTTCTCAGCTGATAAAGACAGTGTATGCGTCCCAGATGTTCCCTATTCACTATGTAGGCCTATAGGCCCTGGTCAAAAGTAGTACACTATATATGGAATAGGGTGCCATTTGGGACGCGACCAGTAACTTCTTCACAAGTACTTGAGCTGCTGATTGATGACAGAGGTATGAGCCTGTACTGTACATCATGTGTCGTTCTGTTGTATGAGCACACAATGCACCAAACCCACACAGGACGTTCACTCATTGGAAGTTTGAATTTGATTAGAATTTAAAGATTTTCAGCAAGTTGTAGGCCTAAGTCTACTCAAATTAAGAACTAGCTAATGATGATAATCACTGAACTACTTCAAGGTGGTATATCTATGGTCTAAGTTTAATGATTCCCTGGTCCATGCATAGCTACTGGCTGACCAGTTCTTTGCATGTCCACTCAAAGTCAATGGATTCACTCACCATGAGCCTCCTTAAATGTCTTTCAGTAAATTATTTAGATTAAATGTGTGAGAACTGTGTGAAAGTCAAGACCATGATCTGTCTCTCACTTTTCAAATAAACCTACCATTAAAATTATAGACTGATCATTTCTTTGTCAGTGGGCAAACGTACAAAATCAGCAGGGGATCAAATACTTTTTTCCCTCACTGGAGAGCGTTTCCTTATCTGTTTTTCTTCCAAATCTCCAAAGTAGCTTTGAGAAGATATCTCTGAGGCAGATCTAGATGGATAGTGTGTTCTGCCTCTTTAACTAATTATTTGATCTCTCCTTTAAGTTAAATATATTGTTAGAAAGTTAAGCCAATGGTCAACAGCTGTAGACACAATAGTAGCACTCTGGTATGAGAGCTATGTAATTTATTTTAGAATTTTAGAATTACAGGAAGTCTAAAATGGGACTCATTCAGGGAAAGGGCCTGTATGTTGGTGTACTTGTATCCCATCATATTGTTTATTTATTTGTAATTGCCATAAGTGTTAACAGAAGGTTTACTAACCACAGTCACTGGTTAGTATACTGAGCATAACTGGGAATAATTTGGCTCCGGAGAGTGGTGGATGGTACTATTGACCAAGGCTCCTTGTAAAGGAATGTTGTCAGGTATTGGTCTTTTATTAGGATCCCCATTAGCTGTTGCGAAAGCAGCAGCTACTCTTCCTGGGGTACACAAAAAACATGAAACATGACATAATACAGAACATTAATAGACAAGAACAGCTCAAGGACAGAACTACATACATTTAAAAATGGCATACATAGCCTACATATCAATACATACACACAAACTATCTAGGTCAAATAGGGGAGAGGCATTGTGCCGTGAGGTGTTGCTCTATCTGCTTTTTTAAACCAGGTTTGCAGTTCATTTGAGCAATATGAGATGGAAGGGAGTTCCATGCAATAATGTCTCTATATAATAATGTACGCTTTCTTGAATTTGTTCTGTATTTGGGGACTGTGAAAAGACTCCCGGTGGCATGTCTGGTGGGGTAAGTGTGTGTGTCAGAGCTGTGTGTAAGTTGACTACGCAAACTATTTGGAATTTTCAACACATTCATGTTTATTATAAAAACAAGAAGCAATGCAGTCAGTCTCTCCTCAACTCTTAGCCAAGAGAGACTGGCATGCATAGTATTTATATTAGCCCACTGATTACAATGAAGAGCAAGACGTGCAGCTCTGTTCTGGGCCAGCTGCAGCTTAACTAGGTCTTTCCATGCAGCACTTGACCACATGACTGGACAATAATCAAGATAAGACAAAACTAGAGTCTGCAGGACTTGCTTTTTGGAGTGTGGTGTCAAAAAAGCAGAGCATCTCTTTATTATGGACAGACCTCTCCCCATCTTTACAACCATTGAATCTATGTGTTTGACCATGACAGTTTACAATCTAAGGTAACAGCAAGTAATTTAGTCTCCTCAACTTGTTCAACAGCCACACCATTCATTACCAGATTCAGCTGAGGCCTAGAGCTTAGGGAAGGATTTGTACCAAATACAATGCTCTTAGTTTTAGAGATGTTCAGGACCAGGTTATTACTGGCTACCCATTCCAAAACGGACTGCAACTCATTGTTAAGGGTTTCAGTGACTTCATTAGCTGTGGTTGCTGACACGTATATGGTTGAATCATCAGCATACATGGACACACAGGCTTTGTTTAATGCCAGTGGCAGGTCATTGGTAAAAATAGAAAAGAGTAGAGGGCCTAGAGAGCTGCCTACATGTTTGACATTAGAGAGGCTTCCATAAAAATAAAAAACTCTGAGTTCTATTAGATAGATACAGTAGCTCTGAATCCACAATATGGCAGAGGTTGAAAAGCTATAAAACGTGTTTTCTCAACAACAGGTTATGGTCAATAATATCAAAGGCTGTACTGAAATCTAACAGTACAGCTCCCACAATCTTCTTATTATCAATTTCTTTCAACCAATCATCAGTCATTTGTGTCAGTACATGTTGAGTGCCCTTCTCTATAAGCATATTGAAAGTATGTTGTCAATTTGTTTACAGAGAAATAGCATTGCATTTGCTCAATCACAACTTTTTCCAACTGTTTGCTAAGAGCTGGCAACAAGCAGATAGGACTGCTGTTATAACCAGTTAAGGCCGTTTTACCCCTCTTGGGTAGCGGAATGACTTTGGCTTCCCTCCAGGACAAACACCTTCCTCTAGACTCAGATTAAAGATATGACAGATAGGAGTGGCCATATAATCAGCTACCATCCTATGTAGATTTCCATCTAAGTTGTCAATGCCAGGAGGCTTGTCATTATTGATCCATAACAATAATTCTGTGTAGTGTATGGTAAATATCAACAGTAATTAAAACTATATCAGTCAATCAATTATTTAATCAATTCACCTGGCCTTACCACTGTCAGTATAAAGAAAGAAAGTGTATAAAAAACATTTCTGTCAGTCTCAATGAAAGACCATACTATGTTTATAATGACAAAGTGTTTTATGGAGTTGTTCATGTATCTATGACATCTCAACTAAGCTTGTGTACACATTTCCATCGTAGTTGTTTAGACATCTGGTTGTATTAGTAACAAGAATATCAATTTATGGAACATTTAAGGCCGGTTTCCCAGACACAGATTAAGCCTATTCCTGGACTAAAAAGCATTCTCAAGAGATTCTCCATTGAAAGTGCTTTTTAGTCCAGGACTAGGCCTGATTTGTGTCTGGGAAACCACCTCTTAGATTCCTCATTTAAAATCTAGAAGATTATAGAACATTTCCCTTCAGCTAAGTGAGGCAACTCACAGCTGGTTGCAGAACTCTCAACCTCTTGTCTTCCTAAGAGAGCTACAGATAATAGTGCTGTGCTTTATTTAGCTAACTAGCTATGGAGCATTTTTGTTTTCCCCAGATGAGCAAAGTGATGCATCTAACGAGTGGGCGTCCTTAGCTCTGAGGATTGTGAAAAGTTTAGTTTCCTCGGGGCTGTGTGTGAGACAAACAGTAGATCCTCATATAAGCCGGGTTGGATCATTTTGCTACAGTTTTATCAAAATGTCCTTTCAGTGCTGTAATCGCCACATTTCTCTCCTTTTCTTTTTAAAACCAGTGGGTATCATATCTGGAAAGAGGAAGAAAAGAGGAATAGGTTGGTTGGGGTGACTGTTTGAAACGTGGGCGTTTCTTTATGACATATCTTACATGCTTGTGGTTAGATAACTGTTTTATCATGTTTTAGATGTCCTAAAGAGCAGACAGTCCATGCAGAACTGACACGGTAGCGGTACTCTGTCCTGTTCAGTTAATTGACACACTGTACATGGTGTTTATGACTCGGAACAACAGCCATCCTGCATAATCCCTAAACCACTAAACCTGAGCAACAGAACAGAACCAAAACACATCTAGCAAAGATGATGTTGAAATAAATCGATGAATTGCTTTCTAAAAATGTAGGTACTGCACCAAATTAATGCTATTGATTATTATATGTGTTAATGCATTTCGGACTCAAATACGCTACTGTTATAAAATCTTTCAATCAGCCTAGTATCTTAAGTTAAAACCATTGTGTCCTTACTTTGCATCTATGGACAGTTAACTAAACATCATACTTCGCAGAGTACTGTTCTCTTGTGGTAGGAGAACATGATTTGTAGTTGTTTTCTTCCCCCGGTCTTTGAGTCCATGTGATGTAAAACATGCTGTTATGAACCACAGAAACATTCAGAATCATTTACTGTGTGACTGTGGTCTTGTCACAACGCAGTAGGGGGTCAGCTAAGGACAATCAGACATCCCTTATGGAGTGTGTTTCTTTCACACAACATTACTGTTCACAAAACACACACACACACACACCGTGGTTGGGGAAACTCCTGAGCCTTATCAAACTGTATGTACAGTATGCCTAGAGCATATCCTATATTACTACTGCTATACACACCTTTTCTATTCATATACTGTACACACCATTATATATATATACAGTGGAGGAAAAAAGTATTTAGTCAGCCCCCAATTGTGCAAGTTCTCCCACTTAAAAAGATGAGAGAGGCCTGTAATTTTCATCATAGGTACACGTCAACAATGACAGACAAAATGAGAAAAAAAAATCCAGAAAATCACATTGTAGGATTTTTTATGAATTTATTTGCAAATTATGGTGGAAAATAAGTATTTGGTCAATAACAAAAGTTTCTCAATACTTTGTTATATACCCTTTGTTGGCAATGACACAGGTCAAACGTTTTCTGTAAGTCTTCACAAGGTTTTCACACACTGTTGCTGGCATTTTGGCCCATTCTTCCATGCAGATCTCCTCTAGAGCAGTGATGTTTTGGGGCTGTTGCTGGGCAACACGGACTTTCAACTCCCTCCAAAGATTTTCTATGGGGTTGAGATCTCCAGGACCTTGAAATGCTTCTTACGAAGCCACTCCTTCGTTGCCCGGGCGGTGTGTTTGGGATCATTGTCATGCTGAAAGACCCAGCCACGTTTCATCTTCAATGCCCTTGCTGATGGAAGGAGGTTTTCACTCAAAATCTCACGATACATGGCCCCATTCATTCTTTCCTTTACACGGATCAGTCGTCCTGGTCCCTTTGCAGAAAAAAACCCCCAAAGCATGATGTTTCCACCCCGATGCTTCACAGTAGGTATGGTGTTCTTTGGATGCAACTCAGCATTCTTTGTCCTCCAAACACGACGAGTTGAGTTTTTACCAAAAAGTTCTATTTTGGTTTCATCTGACCATATGACATTCTCCCAATCCTCTTCTGGATAATCCAAATGCACTCTAGAAAACTTCAGACGGGCCTGGACATGTACTGGCTTAAGCAGGGGGACACGTCTTGCACTGCAGGATTTGAGTCCCTGGCGGCGTAGTGTGTTACTGATGGTAGGCTTTGTTACTTTGGTCTCAGCTCTCTGCAGGTCATTCACTAGGTCCCCCCGTGTGGTTCTGGGATTTTTGCTCACCGTTCTTGTGATCATTTTGACCCACGGGGTGAGATCTTGCGTGGAGCCCCAGATCGAGGGAGATTATCAGTGGTCTTGTATGTCTTCCATTTCCTAATAATTGCTCCCACAGTTGATTTCTTCAAACCAAGCTGCTTACCTATTGCAGATTCAGTCTTCCCAGCCTGGTGCAGGTCTACAATTTTGTTTCTTGTGTCTTTTGACAGCTCTTTGGTCTTGGCCATAGTGAAGTTTGGAGTGTGACTGTTTGAGGTTGTGGACAGGTGTCTTTTATACTGATAACAAGTTCAAACAGGTGCCATTAATACAGGTAACGAGTGGAGGACAGAGGACCCTCTTAAAGAAGAAGTTACAGGTCTGTGAGAGCCAGAAATCTTGCTTGTTTGTAGGTGACCAAATACTTATTTTCCACCATAATTTGCAAATACATTTATTAAAAATCCTACAATGTGATTTTCTGGATTTTTTTTCTTCTCAATTTGTCTGTCATAGTTGACGTGTACCTATGATGAAAATTACAGGACTCTCTCATCTTTTTAAGTGGGAGAACTTGCACAATTGGTGGCTGACTAAATACTTTTTTTCCCCACTATATATATATATATATATATATATATATATACATATATACATATATATATATACATATATATATACATATATACATATATACATGACCAAAAGTATGTGGACACCTGCTCGTCCAACATCTCATTCCAAAATCATGGAGTTGGTCCCCCCTTTGCTGCCATAATAGCCTCCACTCTTCTGGGAAGGCTTTTCACTAGATGTTGGAACATTGCTGCAGGGACTTGCTTCCATTCAACCACAAGAGCATTAGTGAGGTCGGGCACTGATGTTGGGCGATTAGGCCTGGCTCGCAGTTGGTGTTCCTATTCATTCCAAAGATGTTCGATGTGGTTGTGCAGGCCAGTCAAGTTCTTCCACACTGATCTTGACAAACCATTTCTGTATGGACCTCGCTTTGTGCACGGGTGCATTGTCATGCTGAAACAGGAAAGGCTCTTCCCCAAACTGTTGCCACAAAGTTGGAAGCACAGAATCATCTACAATGTCATTGTATGCTGTAGAGTTAAGATTTCCCTTCACTGGAACTAAGGGGCCTAGCCCGAACCATGAAAAACAGCTCCACACCATTATTCCTCCTCCACCAAACCTTACAGTTGGCACTATGCATTCGGTCAGGTAGCGTTTTCCTGGCATCCGCCAAATCCAGATTCGTCCGACGGACTGCCAGATGGTGAAGTGTGATTCATCACTCCAGAGAACGCGTTTCCACTGCTCCAGAGTCCAATGGCGGCGAGCTTTACACCACTCCAGCCGACACTTGGCATTGCGCATGGTCATCTTAGGCTTGTGTGCGGCTGCTCGGTCATAGAAACCCATTTCATGAAGCTCCCGACGAACAGTTCATGTGCTGACGTTGCTTCCAGAGGCAGTTTGGAACTCGGTAGTGAGTGTTGCAACCGAGGACAGACGATTTTTACGTGGTAAGTGCTTCAGCACTCGGCGGTCCCGTTCTGTAAGCTTGTGTGGCCTACCACTTCGAGGCTGAGCCGTTGTAGCTCCTAGACGTTTCCACTTCACAATAACAGCACAAACTGTTGACCGGGGCAGCTCTAGCAGGCCAGAAATTTGACGAACTGACTTGTTGGAAAGGTGGCATCCTATGATGGTGCCAATTTGAAAATCACTGAGCTCTTCAGTAAGGCCATTCTACTGCCAATGTTTGTCTATGGAGATTGCATGGCTGTGTGCTCGATTTTACACACCTGTCAGCAACGGGTGTGGCTGAAATAGCCAAATCCACTAATTTGAAAGGGTGTCCACATACTTTTGTATATATTAACAGTATATATATATTCCGGACTCTGACATTGCTAGTTCTGATATTTCTTAATTTCTTCTTTTAACTTTTTGGATTATGTGTGTATTGTTTTTGTATTGCTAGGTATTATTACTGCACTGTTGGAGGTAGAAACACAAGCATTTCACTGCACCTGAAATAACATCTGCAAATGTCTGTACGCGACCAAACAGCCAGCTTAAGCAGGGGCGTGGATGTCTGTGTGGATGTCTGTGTGAATTCCCAATAGGTGAATATGATTGTTGAGACTATAGAGTAAGAGTGCATGTTTTCCACACACCCATTTGACTCTTGTTTGACATTATTCATCGCTCAAGTGGTGGCATGCTTTTCATCACAACTTTAATTTGGCTCTGGAACAATTGTATAAAAGTTGAGATGTCAGTAAGATAGCATGATGCACAGTTTAAATGTGTGTTGTTGTCAGATGAAAGCTAAAAATAGCAGTATACTGTTCATATAGTTTTTCTGCCCTATCTGCATTTGTCACCTCTGAAATGACACATTTGGCCATTCAGTTGTTGAAACAATTTCTCAATTTTAAATGATGTTCTTCATATCCTGTAGTAGTCTTTTAAGCTACATCAAGATATCATATGTCATTGTCTGGACATGTTGTACAGCCACATGATTGCATTAAAACAATGAACTATTTTGTCTGCTTCTTCTTTGAAAAAAACCCACAAGCATCCCATTCCCATCTAGACCAAACAACATTCCACATCTCATGTTCCCGCGTCCATTATTTCCATATCCATGGCAGGGAATAAGTAAATACAAACTTTAATGTTTACTTTTCCCTTTAAAGACATCAATTACTCTCAAATAATTTAGGTCCTTATGGAAAGACATTTGCAAATATTGGCGGTCTAGTTGGATAATGTAAAGTCTGAAAGGAGAAGGCAGACAAGGTAACAGCAAGACTCAGACAGCTTAATTCACATATTTTCAGCCGAACCGTGGAACAACTTTTGGTCTATTAGCAAACCACAGATGTTCTTTTCTGGGAGAAAAACTCATTTTCTCCTTTGCTGATCCAGATCATTTTTATCCATCTGTAAAATAGGTGGTTTTCTAATGCTAGCCACTTTATGAACTGTTTGGTTAGGAGTGGTTGATTTTCCTGCTCACCATAACAGTTATTTGTGAGATGATATCTGTGCAGAAGCTGAAAGTACTTTGGCCAGTTAAAGTACCATCAGTAGCCTTGGTCTTGTAGTATCTGGGCAGCAGGCCTCCTGCCAGATGTGGAGCATCCATCTGCTCTCCACCCGCGTACTATAAATTACACAGTATGACTTAATAGTGAGATAGTATGGCTAAGAACCTCAGTCTGGAAACCTATTTTACCACTGTAGGAGAGAGACGGAATCGGAAGGTTCTTCTTAGTCATGATCCACAATATGAAATAAAATCCACTTCTTTCCCATAGCATACACATCATGACTTCATAGTGAATTAGATTGTCCAGAAACATCATACTGGCCAGAAAGCCCCAGTCTGGAAATGGAATATCCTGCCACTGTAGAGGGGAGACAGGTGGAGAGAGTCAGTGGAACCAGAAGTGTCTTCTTAGACATGATGATCCACACACTCTTACAAAAAAAAGGTTATATCTAGAACCTAAAACGGTTCTTCAGCTGTCCACATAGGAGAACCCTTTGAAGAACCCTTTTTGGTTCCAGGTAGAATCCTTTTGGCTTTCATGCAAAACTCTTTCCACAGAGGGTTCTACATGGAACCCAAAAGTGTTCTAGCTGGAACCAAAAAGGGTTCTCCTATGGGGACAGCCGGAGAACCCTTTTGGAGTGTAGAATGAAATGACTGTCACAGTAGCTGCTATATCACAATGACATGAGTCAGTAGGGTCAAAGTTAATCTACAGTATAATCTAATGTAGACTATCACTTCATATTTTCGGCCAGACTTGTGATGAATGTAGCAGAATGTGGGAATATGATTATTCCTGGGTTTATACAGAATGCATGTACTTTAGTAGAGAGTTGGATTGTCTAATTGATGCAGGGGATTACCCAGGCATTGATTGAGGACTATGCTTTGGGGGAGTTGTTTACATCTTATCAGACTGATACTGTTCTCCTCTCCCAGGCTGACTGCATCTGTATGAAATGAAGTGGCAATAACCTAGAACCACAAAGACCCCTGGGAACAATTTAGAAGGATTCCCAGAATTCAAGGGCCTAGGACAGTATATCACACAGACAGGAAACAAACACTAAGAGTTTGAATTCCGAATTTAGGCTAAAGCCTCATAGTGACTGCATCATGTTATACTAATACAGTAAATGTTACCTCTCATACTTATTAGAAATGTAATCCACTCATTCCTGGGGGAAAAACTGTTGATTACAGTAATCCTTAAGGACAAGACGAACCACAAACATTGTCTGTGCGCGTAGATCAAACATCTGCTGTGTGCAGCGTGAGGCTGTCCTATCGCCTCTTACCACAGAACATGGGCCATCATTTTCTTTTCATTTTCTGACAATTCCACATGATGAATCACCACCATTCATCGCCACCCAGCAGGTGATCTACTGTGCACGGCCACGCACGGCCGACGTTCATTACGGTGTGTCCAGTTTTTTAGACTGCTTCTGATCCACTGTGTGACTCCTACAATCCACTATCACTCATCACTAGCCACCATGAGGGCTACTGTACTGTCATGCCTACAGGAGTCTCAACTCCCTATCTGATTCCTGTATGATTCCTCAATCACTCATCTGTTATTCTAGAGGGGAGCAGCCAGGAGTCTGCAGCATTGACGAGCAGACAGCCATGTCATAACACGCCTTTACAGGTGGGCCGTACCAACACCCAACCCGTGTCCTTCCCATACCTCTATGGTGCCTATCTTTTTTATCTTCACATTCCTAAGCAGGCAGGGGCGACACGCGGGGACCTGCAAAGAACCGGTGGAAAAATACTGTCTTTACCACACATCAGGGACAATTCATGTTAATTGGCATGCTTGAATTGTGTGAAAAAATGTGCACCTTTTGGTTAAACTGCTGTAACAAACTGGTGTAAAAGCTTGGGTGACTCAGTTTAAAACTGTACAGTGAAACAACTCTAAAATAAAGACTACATTTTGAAACCATATAGACACAGTATCAACACTGGAATGAGTACAAATTCAATCTCTCTGTGCCACAGCCTTTTCTACACAGTCTTCTGTTATCAGATCCGCTGTTTTGAACTTCCATTTGGATGTTTGTTTTGTGCCTGAGCAGTAAAAGGCCATTAGCTCCTCTGATGGCAGGCAGGCCATTTAGTCTGCCTGGGGCTTTGTTTTTCCAAGGCATATTCTCATGGCTAGAAGAGTAACGGGTGAAAAAGGACAACCCTGACTTTGCTGAACTTTGACAGATTTTTTTTGCAAAAACAAATGTTCTTATTAATCGATTAACACTTCCTATGACTTATTCTATGTATTGTTTGTTTACAGGCAGTGAGGATTAATATTTTATATCAGACTTCCTGTGAAAACTTAATTTGCTTGTATCAACGTAATCCTTCCTATTGGCTTACTGTATTTGTTTGGATACGGGTAGTGAGACGAAGATTAGCCTTTTAGTGACGAACAGCAGCATACAGAATTTTGCAGGATGCTGATTTGTTGTTGCTGGGAAAGAATGTCTGTTCTGACAGCTCAGAATGCTGGAAATTCGGGAGGAATTGTTGGCACATCTCGGTGTGGATATTGTTTGAACATTGCCCTTGTGACACACTAATGTTTGTGCTGGCGTGGATGTATCACCTTTAGGCAAGAGAGAGCACAAATTAATGGGAGTGTTTAAGTTACTCTTTACTTTTCACATATTTTCCTTTAATTTTGTGTTTACCAGACCTGTCAAGTACCATTTGAATGTTTTTATTTAATTTTTGTCTGTCTGTACTGTGTCAAGTTTGTTAAAATAAGAAACTACCGTAATTTTCGGACTATGAGCCGCGCCTTTTTTCCAATTTTTCGACCCTGCGGCTTATATAACGGTGCGGCTAATCTATGGATTTTTACAGCTAACGGCCACTAGAAGACCTCCTAAATCTATGGATTTTACAGGTTACAGTCCACCAACTTTAACTCTATGGGCTCTATGACCGGTCCGCGCCCCCCACCTTTAAGCGGCGGGCTCCAGCAGGAAAAGCTGGAGGCCGGAAAAGAGTGAGACAGGTAGCGCGCAAAAGTAAAAGTGGAACCGAGAGTGGTACGAGAGACAGAACGAGAGACAGAACGTTAGCAAGACAGACAGACATTACGAGAGCGAGACAGTTTGTGCAAAGGAAGTTTTCATGCACAAACCCTCATTATGGAAAACAAACGTAGAAATGCATATGATGCAGCTTTTAAGTTAAAGGCAGTCAATCTGGCTGTCAAAACATCCACGATCATTAACGGGTTCCGAAAGGCTGGACTGCTGCGTGATGAAGAGGAGGACGCCGCCACAGCTGAGGCCCTTCAGAGGCTGTTCGATTCCGACAGTGACGAAGAGGAGTTCGTTGGTTTTGAGAGCGACAACGAAGGAGAGAGGAGAGTGGCTGACGAAGCCACCCTGAGCCTGTTCGTTTCCAACACTGAAGATGAGGACTTTGGTGGTTTTAGTACGCAGGAAGAAGACGGAGATGAGGATTAATGACTTGACTTTTCTGGTTACAGCCGTGTACTGCACCTTAGCCTAAAAGATGAAGACAAGGATTAATGACTTTTCTGGTAGGCTGATTACCGTATATTTTAAGCAGCCGTGTTGCTGCAACTTTAGGCTTACGCGCTTACTGTCGTGTTACAGGCACTTATTTTGCACTTTAAAAAAAAACACATTTAATTTAGCCATTGTATTGCCTCGTCAAGCGCTGTAAGCTTTGTTTTTTGTTATGGTACTACTGTAGGCTATAATGTAGATAAATATTCAAAGATGTGCACACTTTTTCAAGGTTTTTCAAAAATAACCAAAGTTAAGTGGTTAAATGATTGTGACACTATTAACTAATTTTGCTGGGGAACCCCTAGCACTCCCTCAAGGACCACTGGTTGAAAACCACTGCTGTAGATCACTGCCGGTATGTGCACTGGGAGCGCACCGTTTAAGTTTGAAAGTTGAAAAGTTTGTGTGTCTGAAACGCTATGTGATACAGTACAGTTTACACAGCACAGTATATGTTCTGTAGCTCCTATTGCACTAAATGGTAACACTTGAATACGTTATGCAAATATGCAACTTGTTTGTTGAAATGTTAATAAATGGGAGCTTCCTCAAGCAGCCATCTCTTTCCCTGTCATGAACCCTGCGTCCTGAGTCTGTTCCTGCCTGGGTTGCCGTTTTTCTGCTCGGTATCTCCTGTTTTCCCAAAGGTTCCTGAACGCACCCTGTCCGGTTGCCGGGCGACGTTGCTAGGCGGGTGATCTCTCGATTACCCGCACCTGCTTCTCATCAGCCTCGGCACACCTGGTCCTGATCATCACCCCTTCTTAAGCTCTGACCTGACATCCATTCCCTGCCGGATCGTTAGCCATTAACATCATTCTCCCGGAACCTTCACCCAACCTCTGCCGTGCCATCATTTAATCTGCCACTTCACCTCCACCTACTCATCTCCGCCACCCGCTCCGTCTCCTGGATTATTCTGCATCCTTTTGAATCTGTAAATAAACACTCACCTTCGTTCAACTCACCTTGTCCTGGTCTGCTTCTGGGTTCGGTCTTAGAGAACAGTGACAGAACGATCCGGCCAGAAATGAACCCAGCGGACCTGGACTCTGTTCGCCATGCCATTACCCATCAGGAGAAGATGTTGGGACAACATAGCACGGCGCTACAGGAGATAGCGTTGTCAGTTCGGAACTTTTCTACCAGTCTGACGAAGATCCAGGCTCAGCTCAGTTTGCCGGTGGAGAATCCACCACCGGTTTCACCCATCTCGCCTGCCGCTTCTGGAGCTGTGCCCTTCCGTGAGCCCAAGGTTCCGACGCCTGATAAATATGAGGGGGATTTGGGAAGATGCCGTTCCTTTCTTATGCAGTGTGGATTAGTGTTCGATCTACAGCCCCACTCTTATGCCACAGACAAGGCTAGGATAGCCTTTGTCATTGAATTGCTGCGTGGTAGAGCCCTGGAGTGGGCTTCAGCCGTATGGGAACGACAGGACACCTGCATGGCTTCATACCAGGAGTTCATGGCAGAGATGAGGAAGCTGTTTGACCATCCTGTCCGAGGTAAGGACGCAGCTAAACGCCTGTTTTCTCGCAGAGTTGCCGACTTCGTTATCGAATTCAGGACATTGGCTGTGGAGAGTGGGTGGAATGAAGAGTCACTGCAAGCAGCCTTTTATCAGGGGTTGTCGGAGCAACTCAAGGATGAGCTGATCTCCTATCTGGAGCCTAGTGACCTGGACAGTTTGGTCGCTTTGTCTATTCGGGTGGATAACAGAGTTCGAGAGAGAAGGAGGGAGAAGCAATGGGGCCCGTCCAATCAATCAGCTTCTCGGTTCCCAGTTGGGTCAGGAGGTGGACCAGAACGCGTCGATCTTTGTCCACCACACGGGATTAGTGGAGAGGTCCTGCCTCCAGATTCTGAACCCATGCAAGTGGGGCGGCACGGTTTAACCAAGGAGGAGCGCCAACATAGACGTGAGACCAACCGCTGCCTCTACTGTGGTAGTTCGGGACATTACATCTCCACTTGTTCCCAGCGGCTGTCAAACTGCCCGGCTCGCTAAGTTTGGGAGGACTTTTAGCGAGCCGGTTTCAACCTCTCAATACCCCTGTCAGACCCCGTTTCCCGGCTACCCTCATGAACAGGAATCAGAGTTTAGCGATTAACGCTTTCATCGATTCAGGTGCCGATGGCAGCTTTATTGATGCAGACGTGGTGGAACAGCTGGGGCTTCCCAAGGAGCGACTACCGGAAGCCATTGAAGCTACCACTCTGAACGGCAGTAGTCTGGCACGTATCACGATGAGGACTGAACCGGTTAAGATGCTGTTGTCAGGGAATCATTCTAAGGTTATCTCATTCTTCATTCTGCCTTCTCCCCATGTTCCTCTGGTCCTTGGATACCCCTGGCTGAAGGAACACAATCCCACGTTCGATTGGGTGACTGGCAAGGTAACTAGTTGGAGCATTGATTGCCACGCTAACTGCCTCAAGACTGCCTGTTCCCATTCTGTTCCCAGTCAGGTCATTGAGGCTAACCCCCCAGATTTGTCCCTGGTCCCCGAAACATATCACGATTTGGGGGAGGTGTTCAGTAAGCAGAGGGCTCTGTCACTCCCTCCCCACCGACCATATGATTGTGCCATAAACCTGTTCCCTGGAGCTGTCTTTCCCAAGGGACGGTTATACAGCATCTCCCGACCTGAACGTGAAGCTTTAGAGACCTACATAAAGGAGTCCCTAGCTGCTGGTCTCATTCGTCCCTCGTCATCACCCCTGGGGGCAGGATTCTTCTTTGTGAGTAAGAAGGATGGCTCTCTTCGACCTTGTATTGATTATCGGGGGTTGAATGATATCACGGTCAAGAACAAGTATCCCCTGCCCTTGATGAGCTCTGCTTTCGACTCCTTACAGGGTGCTACGGTGTTCACCAAGCTGGACCTACGCAATGCGTATCATCTGGTCCGGATCAGAGAGGGTGACGAGTGGTTGACTGGTTTCAATACACTGATGGGTCATTTCGAGTATCAGGTGATGCCGTTTGGACTGACCAATGCTCCAGCAGTGTTCCAGAGTATGGTGAATGATGTCCTGAGAGATATGATCGGTCTTTTTGTGTTCGTTTACCTGGATGACATTCTTATCTTCTCTAAGGAGCCTTCCAGCCACGTCCAGCATGTCAAGCAGGTTCTGCAGCGATTGTTGGAGAATCGCCTGTTTGTGAAGGCCGAGAAGTGTGAATTTCACGCCCACACTACATCCTTCCTCGGGTACATCATCTCCAGGGGAGAGATTAGGATGGACCAAGAGAAGGTTAGGGCGGTTCTGGATTGGGCCCAGCCCGGTACGAGATTGCAGCTCCAGAGGTTTCTGGGGTTTGCGAATTTCTATCGTAGATTTATCCGTGACTACAGCCGTGTGGCCGCTCATTTAACTGCCCTGACTTCTAGTACCAGAACCTTCAATTGGAATCCTGAGGCGGACCGAGCATTTCTGGATTTGAAGAGGCGATTCACCAACGCTCCGATTCTCTCTCAACCTGA
The DNA here is from genome assembly GCF_964263955.1 of Coregonus lavaretus. Taxonomy (NCBI): domain Eukaryota; kingdom Metazoa; phylum Chordata; class Actinopteri; order Salmoniformes; family Salmonidae; genus Coregonus; species Coregonus lavaretus. Next base: position 74,252 of record NW_028158507.1, on the reverse strand, counting down.
CACTGCCCGTCAGTTTGTCGTTGAGGTGGATGCGTCTGATGTGGGGGTTGGCGCCATCCTGTCCCAGCGATGCTCCACTGACGGTAAACTCCATCCCTGCGCCTACTACTCTCGTCGTCTTTCGTCTGCGGAGAGGAACTACGATGTGGGTAACCGGGAGCTTCTCGCAGTGAAACTTGCTTTGGAGGAGTGGCGCCACTGGTTGGAGGGGGCGGAGCAACCGTTTGTTGTCTGGACTGACCACAAGAATCTTGCTTACGTGCAATCGGCTAAACGTCTCAACTCCCGTCAGGCCAGGTGGTCGTTGTTTTTTGGACGCTTTAATTTTTCCTTGACGTTCCGACCGGGGTCTAAGAACGGCAAGGCGGACGCCTTGTCCCGGATGTTCTCCAAGATGGAGGAGAGTGGGGCCAAGACTGAGACGATTCTTCCCCGGAACCTTGACGTAGGAGCCGTTATGTGGAGGACTGAGGAGGAGGTTATGGCGGCCCTTCGGACGCAGCCCGGCCCCGGTAACGGTCCACCCGGTCGTTTGTTTGTGCCTGAGTCGGTCCGTTCGGCTGTCCTCCAATGGTCCCACGCCAGCAAGATGGCTTGCCACCCTGGCGTGGCTCGGACGATGGCGCTTCTACGCAGACGATTTTGGTGGCCTGCCATGGGAGAAGATACTCGGAGGTTTGTTGCTGCCTGTCCAGTTTGTGCACAGAACAAGAGTGCCAATCGGCCCAGCTCTGGACTTCTTCACTCCCTACCTATCCCCCGGCGACCATGGTCGCATCTGGCCCTGGACTTTGTCACTGGGTTGCCCTCTTCTGAGGGGAACACGGTCATTCTGACTATTGTGGACAGATTCAGCAAGTTCGCCCACTTTGTGCCCATCTCCAAGCTTCCCTCTACCTCTGAGACGTCCAAGATCCTGGTTAGGGAGGTTTTCAGGGTTCATGGATTGCCCAGTGACATAGTTTCCGACCGTGGTCCTCAGTTCACCTCTGCTGTCTGGAAGTCATTCTGTTTGGCCATTGGAGCTACAGTCAGTCTCACATCTGGATTTCACCCCCAATCCAATGGACAGGCGGAGAGCCAACCAGAAGATGGAATCCACGCTGCGCTGCCTTGTTTCTTCCAACCCCACCTCTTGGGTCTCTCGGTTGCCTTGGGTTGAGTATGCCCACAATACTCTCCCTACTTCTGCCACTGGGATGTCTCCCTTCCAGTGCCTATACGGCTACCAACCCCCCCTGTTTCCTTCTCAGGAGAAGGATCTCTCGGTTCCCTCTGTCCAGGCCCACATTCGTCGTTGTCACCGGACCTGGCATCGGGCCAGAAAGGCCCTCCTTCGAGTTTCTGACCGGTATCAGCTCCAGGCGAATCGTCGCCGTATTCCACCCCCCGCTTATGCCATCGGAGATAGGGTCTGGTTGGCTACACGGGACCTCCCTCTGCGGACTGAGTCAAGGAAACTGTCGCCGAGATTCATTGGTCCGTTTGTGGTGGAGAGAGTGATCAATCCGGTTGTGGTTCGACTCAAGTTGCCTAGGACGCTCAGAGTCCATCCCACCTTCCATGTCTCCTGCCTCAAGCCTGTTCTCCTCAGCCCTCTGTTGCCCCCTCCGCCTCCTCCTCCTCCTCCTCGGATGATCGGAGGAGGTCCTGTCTACACGGTGCGCCCCATCATGGATTCCAGACGGCGGGGCCGGGGTTTCCAGTATCTTGTGGACTGGGAGGGGTATGGTCCTGAGGAGAGGAGTTGGATTCCTCTGCGTCAGATCCTTGATGCTGACCTCCTTCGTGACTTCTACCGCCTCCATCCTGGCGCTCCGGGTAGTCCGCCCGGTGGCGTTCATCGGAGGGGGGGTACTGTCATGAACCCTGCGTCCTGAGTCTGTTCCTGCCTGGGTTGCCGTTTTTCTGCTCGGTATCTCCTGTTTTCCCAAAGGTTCCTGAACGCACCCTGTCCGGTTGCCGGGCGACGTTGCTAGGCGGGTGATCTCTCGATTACCCGCACCTGCTTCTCATCAGCCTCGGCACACCTGGTCCTGATCATCACCCCTTCTTAAGCTCTGACCTGACATCCATTCCCTGCCGGATCGTTAGCCATTAACATCATTCTCTCGGAACTTTCACCCAACCCCTGCCGTGCCATCATTTAATCTTCCACTTCACCTCCACCTACTCATCTCCGCCACCCGCTCCGTCTCCTGGATTATTCTGCATCCTTTTGAATCTGTAAATAAACACTCACCTTCGTTCAACTCACCTTGTCCTGGTCTGCTTCTGGGTTCGGTCTTAGAGAACCGTGACATTCCCGACAATCCCCTCTGTGCACGAACCCTTACATATGGTAATTAAACATTAAAACACCTGCGGCTTATAGTCCAGTGCGGCTTATATATGTACACATCATTCAATATCATTCAATTTAGCTGCTGCAGCTTATACTCCGGTGCGCCTTATAGTGCGGAAAATACGGTAATTAAATTTGAACTTGTGTGAACTTTGGGTTGGAGAAAAAGTGCACTTCTGTGTGTGGGCCTGCAGGAAACGTGATGACAACTATCCATATGCTTTAATACTTTACTACAATCTTACAAGAAACTGAAACTGGGAATGGGAAAGCAGGTGCCTAGTAAGAAAATGGAAGAGAAAGTACCACAGAAAATGTGTATCAAAACTATCCCAAGGAGGCCTCCCAAGTGGAGCAGCGGTCTAAGGCACTGCATCGCAGTGAAAGAGGTGTTACTACAGACCCGGGTTCGATCACAGGCTGTGTCACAGCTGGCCGCGATCGGGAGACCCATGAGGCAGTGCACAATTGGCCCAGCGTTGTCCGGGTTAGGGGAGGGTTTGGCCGGCCGGGATGTCCTTGTCCCATCGCGCTCTAGTGACTCCTTGTGGCTGGCCGGGCACATGCACAGTGACTTCAGTCGCCAGCTGTACAGTGTTTCCTCTGACAAATTGGTGCGGCTGGCTTCCGGGTTAAGCAAGCAGTGTGTCAAGAAGCAGTGCTGCTTGGCGGGGTCGTGTTTTGGAGGACGCATGGTTCTCGACCTTCGCCTCTCCCGAGTCCGTACGGGAGTTGCAGTGATGGGACAAGACTGTAACTACCAACTGGGGAGAAAAAGGGTTAAATAAATAACGATCCCAAGGAAAAGATCCCAGTAAATCAGATGTTAATGCATGAAACTTTGCTTCGGCTCATTATGTTGTGCAGACTACTGATCCTCTAAGTCAAAGTCCCAGAGATAGGATTACGTTCTTTCAGATCTCACTTCAACACAGGATGGATGCAGAAACATGGAGGGGAAGTTTGTACTAGAAACACTCAACAACAACAATGCACCACTGTCATTAGTTATTTGAGAGAAAGGGTCAGTTTTAGGTCAGAAAACACCCCAGATTGCATACAAACCCAGAACGTTCCCAGAACACATTTTGTTATTACATTACCTGAAAACCTAATAATAACCTTAGGGGAATGTTCTGTGTGGTGGTTGTTACAGATGTTGTGCACAACATCTAGGATATTTAATTTAAAACATTTTCTGAAAATAAATGAACAAATGTTTTTAAAAACATTATTTGAATGTTTTTGGGATGTTATCATCCTAATGTTAGATAAAACCATAACTATAACTTAATGGGAATGTTAGCTAATGTCCTGGGAATGTTCCTGGTTTGCTGGGGATATTCAACATGGTCCTCAAAACCAAGAGATTTGAGGACCATGATTAATTAGGATACTGATTCACCAGAAAAGAGAGATATGGGGGTTGAGACCATCCCCCAAAAGTTTAAATAGTCTCTGAATAAAAGTTAGTTGTTCAGCTGTGGTATACAATGTCCAAATCAAACAAACAAGGAGAAGTCAGACAGCTACAGAGTATTGTTTTTAATCTACCACATACGGAGAGAAAGGGGAGCAAAAACAGACAAGAGGACATTTTACTCCAAATCGGAAAACAAATTAATCTCATCATGGGAAATGTACCACTGTACATCTGGATATCATGGACCTCCCGCAAAAAACCCTGACCCCTTTACTGAGGTCTTCACAGCTACAGTATTCCACTGTCTACATTCCCTTTCTCCCCCTCTCTCTGTCTCACTCACTCACTCACTCCCCCACCCCCTCTGTCTCTATTTTTCTTTCTTTCTTTCTTTCTTTCTTTCTTTCTTTCTTTCTTTCTTTCTTTCTTTCTTTCTTTCTTTCTTTCTTTCTTTCTTTCTTTCTTTCTTTCTTTCTTTCTTTCTTTCTTTCTTTCTTTCTTTCCTCCCCCATTGTCTTAATCTCTCATAATTCGTCTGGTACAGAAAATGTAACACCTCTGTAATTCTAGCTCCACTCCCAGGTTGCTTAGAAACCTAGACTTTGTTTCCCATGGTAACTGTTGGTAGCCAATCCCTGTGGAGCAAGAGGAGCTAGTGTCCTGGTCACAGCTGTGTGATTGGGCTCCCCTGCGGTCTCTGCATCCTCCATGTACTTGAATGACACTTCAGGGACTAGAGTAAAGATCATGGAAGAGTGATTAGACATGGTGATGTTCTGTTCAATCTGGATGAATGTTCATTCTTAGTGGATTTCAGGGAAGAGAGTACATTCAGTGTTTAATATCTGTACAGACCAATGTATAGAAAGGCCGGAAGGACCCTCCCAGCTGCCACCCTGACTGATCTTACAAATCATGCATTGTCTACACACAGTATATATCAGTGATGTGTAAATCTGAAAACCATGTTTCAACAAAATTGTCATTTGAGTTTCACGGTCAGCGTGGAACTTGTAACTACTGTATACAGTGTAATTCATGGAGACATTTATGTGAGATGGAACAGTTTGTTCCTGAGAAACAGGGGTGAAATTATAACGAACCATTTGACACTATCTGACTCATTCTTAACCTGAACTAGCAAGATTTTCGTCCTTTAGAAAAACAAAACATGTATCCCAGCCAAACATTGAATCATCTGATATGACACAAACGATATGTTTCCACCCTAGTTTACGGGATGAGATATAAAGTTAAACTCCATCGAAAACAACCCAGTATTCACCCAGTAACTGATGGTTAGAAGGAAACTACAGAATTGGGCTGCCAGTGAAAGAAAAACGTTCTCTTTGGCAGTTAGTCATTTGCCACTCCCGTGAACTGAGCCACCTTTTTGTTCATCTCTAAATCCCCATGACTATACAAACCTTCAGAGCAGTCACTCTATGAAACATCAAAGTCCTCTCCTCTGGCTAAGGCCTTATAGCTGCAAGCCTAATAATGTTGTACCCTAAACAAAAGCTTCATCTGCAGAACTGTGCCCACATTATTCAACCCCTGAACGGCTTCCTTTAAAGTGTGGCAGTACACCCGGTCCCTTATATAAAACACATCTGGCAGGGCAGGAATGTAAACTAAATGTTATCAGTCATCTGTGTTGGCTTGATGATAAGCGGACCACATCCATTGAGTCCTTTGTGACCTCTTTTTGACTCTGCAAACCGCCAGACAAACAGGCCAACTCTGGCCCTGCTCACATAAGAGCTCAGAAGATCCTGATCGAGAGGTTAATTGTGATAATTATGAATAGGAATGTACTGCTGCAGATCTGTGTGTGTTTAGTGTAATCCTTGATAGAGGAGCAAAAGTTTTTTTTGCATGTTTAATTTAAAGAAAATGCTGTTCAATTAACTTTGAAAGTTACAGTGTCTTACTTAATATGGTAGATACAGTGCCTTCCGAAGGTATTCACACCCCTTGACTTTTGTTGTGTTACAGCCTGAATTAAAAATTGATTGAATTTAGATGTTGTGTTACTGGGCTACACACAATACCCCATAATGTCAAAGCGGAATTATGTTTTTAGATTTTTTTTTCAAATTAATACAAAATTCAAAGCTGAAATGTCTTGAGTCAATAAGTATTCAACCCCTTTGTTATGGCAAGCCTAAATAAGTTCAGGTATCAACATTGGCTTAACAAGTCACATAATAACTTGCATGGACTCACTCTGTGTGCAATAATAGTGTTTAACATGATTTTTGAATGACTACCTCATCTCTGTACCCCACACATACAATTATCTTTAACGTCCCTCAGTCAAGCAGTGAATTTCAAACACAGATTCAACCACAAAGACCAGGGAGGTTTTCTAATGCCTCGCAAAGAAGGGCACCTATTGGTAGATATATATATTTTAAAAAGCAGACATTGAATATCCCATTGAGCATGGTGAACTTATTAATTACACTTTGGATGGTGTGTCAATACACCCAGTCACTACAAAGGTACAGGCGTCCTTCCTAACTCAGGAAACCACTCAGGGGCTTCACCATGAGGCCAATGGTGACTTTAAAACAGTTACCAAGTTTAAAACATGCATCCTGTTTGCAATAAAGCACTAAAGTAAAACTGCACAAAATGTGGCAAAGAATTTTACTTTATGTCCTGAATACAAAGCGTTATGTTTGGGGCAAATCCAACACAACACATCACTGATTACCACTCTGGAGTTGCATACCAAGACGACATTGGATGTACAATCCAGGTGTGCAAAGCTCTTAGAGACTTACCCAGAAAGACTCACAGCTGTAATCGCTGCCAAAGGTGATTCTAACATCAGTGGCGGTCGGTGCCATTTAAGGTAAGGGAGGACGATTCATTTTTAATGAGCATGACCTTATTTCTATTACAGCATATTGGATGACTATCATTCATATTCCATTCACCCAGCTCAATGTAACATCGATAAGTTTAGGCTACTACATGATACAAAAATGTTCCATATACATATCATGAGGTTGCTACAACCTAGCCTACGAATGAAAGTTTACAACATAAGTGCACAGGTCGAGAGAAAAATTGGAGTAATCAAGGTGGCAGATAGTGACACATTTAATACCGCTTTGCACACTCTTGCCTGCATCTAGCTGATCTAAAGTGTCATCATTAGTCCAACATTTGCAAATGAGAGCTTCTATTGGACAAATAAACGGATGTTTATCCCCATTTCGTTCCGTTTGCTTCCGTGTAAGAAATGTTTTTCAACAGAATCGGCAGAATGAATACACCCTTGATCACCCGCAAACAAAGTTCACTTTCATAGCAGCCACATACAAACAGCATGATCACTTTGCTCGTTGTATAATTCCTTCTCGCATCCACGCACTCTCCTTTTCTCACCTTTTCCCTTTTTGTGGACTTCAGTGCACAACACAACAGCTGTCTGTGACCAGGCGAAAAAACCTTTCCAAACCAAACCTTTATACCATAGCTAACCGCTACACATAGCCTAACGGTAGCTAACTCCGTTCCGTACATATGTGGGCAACCGCAGCATTCAAACGAGGCTGCAATGAAAACTAATGGGACTGTAGCGACTGTGTTGGCATCAAAATCAAGGGTGTGAACTAAGTTTCAATTCAGCGTTGATTGACATGGTAATGGACCAATAGTATACAGCACGCATTATTCAATTAATTCTGTGCCGTACAGCCTCTTTCCACCAGGTGTAGCGCTTCTCTCGCAGATTAACCTCTTAAGGATCGGACCCTTTTTTTTCAATTTTCGCCTAAAATGACATACCCAAATCTAACTGCCTTTAGCTCAGGACCTGAAGCAAGGATATGCATATTCTTGATTGAAAGTAAACCGGAACACCTACAGTTTAATTGTGAAGATACATTTGGTACCGCCCTAAAAACCCTATTCAAATTCGACTCAAACCTTCAAATAGGTATGTAATGAGACATAATATAAACTCTTTAAGTGTTTTATTTACATTTTAGAGGTGATAAGTTGGACAAATCGGGTGAAAAAAGCCGGTTCCCTACACGACATATCTCCCCCTTTCACTATGATGCAGTAGCTTTCGCTTCCTCATCCGCCATTTTAAAAAAAGACCCGGCGGAGCTCCATTGCTTTCTTCAATCATGCAGAGATGGGCAGTATGATGGTCTCGTCATTTATTTTGCTGGAAAGGGGAGAAAATGTGCTTTACGATGGTATTCATATTACAGTTGACCTGGAAGTATTACATTTTGGGGGCGCTAAAATAAGGTCAAATGTACGGAACAGCGTGATGTACCAAAGTGCGTTAGCTATCGTGACGTCATCGTCACCATATTAGCTAATGTCATAGTCAACATAGCTACTAGAACTAACATGTTAGTAAACTCGCTACAATCATGCAGTACAGTGTAGTCAAGCAGTTTAGCAGTTACACTGGCGAGCCCCAGTGGCAATAAATTAATAAAACCAAAAGCTTACCTTGACTTGGAAGAATTCCAGTGCTGGATAGCCATAGCCAGCTAGCTAACATAGCATTCCTCTCTGTTTGAGCCGTGTGTTTGAGTAGGCTAAATTAGCTAGCTGCATTCGCTAGACACGGACATGTATGATCTGCTTGGCGTGTTAACACACTGGTGGTTTGTTGTGGCCGAGTATTGGTGCTAAACCGTGTTGTTGGAGGCTGGCATGTGTGGTGTCCAAGTCAACGTTGCTAATTATGCTGTGATGATAAGAAGTCCGCTTACACTGTTCTTTGATTATAAAGATTTATTGTATCAAAGTTCACAGTATTAATTTACAGATATCTGCAGTTATATCTGGAGAGAAACGGTCAATCTGTTGATCCAATATGTTGTCTCTCCCTTCTTTGATTAAGACATGGTATTTATATCCTATGTGATTTTAATAAACCAATCCCCGGCTTTCACATATCTCCAAATGTCCTCTATTCCAAGAAACCTATGTAGCAATGCTTTTCCAAATGCTTCAGCAAAGCAGAGTAAAGTTCATCTATTACACCATTTGCAAACATCAGCAAAATCAATAGACCTTCAGACACTACACATGCTAGTTGGCTGTGGCGTCATAGGACTAGGTGCCCTGGACGGTTTTCACGGAAGAATACTGTACCAAGTTAGCTAGCTGAATAAACTAAGTTAGTCTATTCCTAGAAAACATTGAACCGCTGTTATTTACAACAATTATAGTTTCTGAGGTGGAAGTTGGGAGAGTTATATTTGGGTGTTTCAGTGAAACGTAAGTGAGGGAGGCCCCGCTCTCTCGCTTTCCCATATGTTTAGGTCATTTAATTCCGATCTCCTTTGCATTATTGTAGCCATTTTCTGTAGCCTGTCAACTATGCCTCTGTCTATCCCTGTTCTCTCCTCTCCGCACAGGCTATACAAACGCCTCACACCGCGTGGCTGCTGCCTCTCTAACCTGGTGGTCCCTGCACGCACGACCCACGTGGAGTTCCAGGTCTCCGGCAGCCTCTGGAACTGCCGTTCTGTGGCCAACAAGGCAGAGTTCATCTCAGCCTATGCTACCCTCCAGTCCCTCGACTTCTTGGCGCTGACGGAAACATGGATTACCACTGAAAACACTGCTACTCCTACTGCTCTCTCCTCGTCTGACCATGTGTTCTCGCATACCCCGTGATCATCTGGTCAGCGGGGTGGTGGCACAGGAATCCTCATCTCTCCCAAGTGGACATTCTCTCTTTTCCCCCTGACCCATCTGTCTATCTCCACATGTGAATTCCATGCTGTCACAGTCACTAGCCCATTCAAGCTTAACATCCTTGTCATTTATCGCCCTCCAGTTTCCCTTGGAGAGTTCATCAGTGAGCTTGACGCCTTGATAAGTTCCTTTCCTGAGGATGGATCACCCCTCACAGTTCTGGGGTTCTTTAACCTCCCTACGTCTACCTTTGACTCATTTCTCTCTGCCTCCTTCTTTCCACTCCTCTCCTCTTTTGACCTCACCCTCTCACTGTCCCCCCTAGTCACAAGGCAGGCAATACGCTTGACCTCATCTTTACTAGATGCTGTTCTTCTACTAATCTCACTGCAACTCCCCTCCATGTCTCCGACCACTACTTTGTATCCTTTTCTCTCTCGCTCTCCTCCAACACTACTCACTCTGCCCCTACTCAGATGGTAATGCGCCGTCGCAACCTTCGCTCTCTCTCTCCCGCTACTCTCTCCTCTTCCATCCTATCATCCCTTCCCTCTGCTAAATCCTTCTCCCTCTGGTCTCCTGATTCTGCCTCCTCAACCCTCCTCTCCTCCCTTTCTGCATCCTTTGACTCTCTATGTCCCCTATCCTCCCGGCCGGCTCGGTCCTCCCCTCGTGCTCTGTGGCTTGACGACTCATTGCGAGCTCACAGAACAGGGCTCCGGGCAGCCGAGCGGAAATGGAGGAAAACTAGACTCCCTGCGGACCTGGCATCTTTTCACTCCCTCCTCTCTACATTTTCTTCCTCTGTTTCTGCTGCTAAAGCCACTTTCTACCACTCTAAATTCCAAGCATCTGCCTCTAACCCTAGGAAGCTCTTTTTCACCTTCTCCTCCCTGCTGAATCCTCCTCCCCACCCTATTTTTTTCCTATTTTGTTGCATTACAACCTGTAATTTAAATGGATTTTTATTTGGATTTCATGTAATGGACATACACAAAATAGTCCAAATTGGTGAAGTGAAATGAAAAAAATAATTTGTTTCAAAAAACTCTAAAAAATAAATAACGGAAAAGTGGTGTGTGCATATGTATTCACCCCCTTTGCTATGAAGCCCCTAAATAAGATCTGGTGCAACCAATTACCTTCAGAAGTCACATAATTAGTTAAATTAAGTCCACCTGTGTGCAATCTAAGTGTCACATGATCTGTCACATGATCTCAGTATATATATATACACCTGTTCTGAAAGGCCCCAGAGTCTGCAACACCACTAAGCAAGGGGCACCACCAAGCAAGCGGCACCAGGAAGACCAATGAGCTCTCCAAACAGGTCAGGGACAAAGTTGTGGAGAAGTACATATCAGGGTTGGGTTATAGAAAAATATCCAAAACTTTGAACATCCCACGGAGCACCATTAAATCCATTATTAAAAAATTGAAAGAATATGGCACCACAACAAACCTGCCAAGTGAGGGCCGACCACCAAAACTCATGGACCAGGCAAGGAGGGAATTAATCAGAGAGGCAACAAAGAGACCAAAGATAATCCTGAAGGAGTTGCAAAGCTCCACAGCGGAGATTGGAGAATATGGACCACTTTAAGCCGTACACTCCACAGAGCTGGGGTTTACGGAAGATTGTCCAGAAAAAATCCATTGCTTAAAGAAAAAAATAAGCAAACACGTTTGGTGATCGCCAAAAGGCATGTGGGAGACTCCCCAAACATATGGAAGAAGGTACTCTGGTCAGATGAGACTAATATTGAGCTTTTTGGCCATCAAGGAAAATGTTATGTCTGGTGCAAACCCAACACCTCTCATCACCCCGAGAACACCATCCCCACAGTGAAGTATGGTGGTGGTAGCATCATCCTGTGGGGATGTTTTTCATCGGCAGGGACTGGGAAACTGGTCAGAATTGAAGGAATGATGGATGGCGCTAAATACAGGGAAATTCTTGAGGAAAACCTGTTTCAGTCTTCCAGAGATTTGAGACTGGGATGAAGGTTCACCTTCCAGCAGGACAATGACCCTAAGCATACTGCTAAAGCAACACTTGAGTGGTTTAAGGGGAAACATTTAAATGTATTGGAATGGCCTAGTCAAAGCCCAGACATCAATCCAATTGAGAATCTGTGGTATGACTTAAAGATTGCTGTACACCAGCGGAACCCATCCAACTTGAAGGAGCTGGAGCAGATTTGCCTTGAAGAATGGCCAAATATCCCAGTGGCTAGATGTTCCAAGCTTATAGAGACATACCCCAAGACACTTGCAGCTGTAATTGCTGCAAAAGGTGGCTCTACAAAGTATTGACTTTGGGGGGGGTGAATAGTTATGCACGCTCAAGTTTTCTTTTTTTTTCTCTTATTTCTTGTTTGTTTCACAATAAAAAATATTTTTCATCTTCAAAGTGGTAGGCATGTTGTGTAAATAAAATTATACAAACCCCCCAAAAAATCAATTTTAATTCCAGGACATAAGGCAACAAAATAGAAAAATGCCAAGGGGGGTGAATATTTTCGCAAGCCACTGTGGCTGTAGCTTATGCTTTCAGTACTAGATTCATTCTCTTATCCTTTGATTGGGTGGACAACATGTCAGTTCATGCTTCAAGAGCTCTGATAGGTTGGAGGACTTCCTCCGGAAGTTGTCAATTTCTGTGTAAGTCTATGGAAGTGGGTGAGAACCATGAGCCTTCTAGGTTTTGTTTTGAAGGCAATGTACCCAGCGGAGGATGGAAACTAGCTGTCCTCCATCTACACCATGGTGCTACCCCAGAGAGGGCTGTTGAGGCTACTTTAGACCTGAATTGCAAAACAATGTGTTTTAATCAATTATTTGGTGATGTGAACATATTTAGTATCTGTTTCACTTTGTTTTTTAAAATGAAATTCACTGAGGAGGATGGTCCTCCCCTTCCTCCTTTGAGGAGCCTCCACCGTAACATGTTTTGACTCAGGGGTGTGAATACTTGTGTAAATTAGTTATTTCTGTATTTTATTTTCAATAAATTTGGAAACATTTCTAAAAACATGTTTTCACTTTGTCATTTTGGGGTATTGTGTGTAGATGGGTGAGAAAAAAAAATATTTGATCCATTTTGAATTCAGGCTGTAACACAACCAAATGTGGAATAAGTCAAGGGGTATGAATACTTTCTGAAGGCACTGTATGTGAAACATGGAATAATCAACACTAATACTTTTCTAAGACTCCTCACCATACAAAAAGGAACATCTTGAACTCTTCACCATTTCATTTAGTTTGGTCATTTTTCCTGGAATTGTAATTCATATTTAGGGAGGTGTATGGTACTCCGTAGGTGGCTACCGGTAGAGGCTGCTGAGGGGAGAACGGCTCATAATAATGTGAGGAAAGGAGCAAATGGAATGTCATCAAACACCTGGAAACCATGTTGGATGTATTTGATACCATTCTAACTATTCCGCACCAGTCATTACCATGAGCTTGTTCTCCCCAGTTAAGGTGCCACCAACCTCCTGTGGTTCTTGACCAAGTCAAATCTATACATCAAACTGGAATTTCATATTTACAGTGGTTTTGAAACCCGCAGAATACTGTTGGGATTGCTCAGTCTAGGGCTATGTCTTCATCTTAATTCTGTCTGGGAAATTTTTGTTTTGATTCTAACAGGTTCAAACTCGCCTCGTTGGTCTCCTAGTCCCAATTAAATCAAGCACACTCATCTTGTTACTACTGATGTACTGTTCTGTAACAGGATATGGTTTGCGTGACAATGCATTGCATCAAATACACAATCCACTAAAATAATAACTACGCCATCCAATCATTATGGTGTCCTAAAGTAAACAGTATTGTATACTTCCACAGAAGACCTGAAGGCTCTAGATAAATACTGCAACACAAACACGGTAGAAAAACAGGATGCATCTCTGTTAATACCCTGCCCACCCTACAGGGTCATCAGCACTGAAGACATCCCAAAATACAATTAGGAAATGTAGGATTTCCTTGGACCCCAAAGAAAAACATGGGATGTGTGGGTCGGATTTAAAGACCAAACAAATCTAGCAGAGGGAAAACCCTCTAGCTGTGTCACAAAATGAAAGTGATATTTATGGAGAGAGAGCGAGAGAGAGAAAGAGAGAGAGAAAGAGAGAGAGAGAGGTCCATCTTCCCTCTAGTGTTGTTTTCATCCATTCTGAATGCAAAGGTCCCTATAAGCCTGCTTAGTCCTTGATATAAATTCAGATTTGGATCAAGAATGGTTTAAAGTTGAGGGTGCAGAAGACAAGAGCAACAATTGTTTTGGCAGCTACCAGGGAAGGTCATAACCACCTTGTTAGGATGGGGCATTCCCAGGGTATAAGGAAAGCAAAATATAGTTGAGTAAATTGCTAATGAGAATGTTGAAATCAGCAAACAAGTTACTCATGGAAGGAGACTAAGCCAAACTCAACAACTACTTGGTGATTTGACATATGTACTCATTTCAAGGCATGCTAAAGTTCTCCAGAAAGTAGTGAAATGGCGTAAAGTGAGTTTATTAGGTACACCCATCTAGTACCGGGTCGGACCACCCTTTGCATCCAGAACAGCCTGAATTCTTTGGGGCATGGAAACGTTACTCAATTAGTATCAAGGGACCTAACGTGTTCCAAGAAAACATTCCCCACACCATTACACTGCCACCAGCCTGTACCATTGACACCAGGAAAGATGGGGCCATGGACTCATGCTGCTTACGCCAAATCCTGACTGCCATCAGCATGACGCAACAGGAGCTGGGAATTGTCAGACTAGGGGATGTTTTTCCACTCGTCAATTGTCCAGTGTTGGTGATCGTGTGCCCACTGGAGCCGCTTCTTCTTGTTTTTAGCTGATAGGAGTGGAACCTGGTGTGGTCGTCTGCTGCAATAGCCCATCCGTAACAAGGACCGACTAGTTGTGCGTTCCGAGATGCCGTTCTGCACACCTCTGTTGTACTGCTCCGTTATTCGCCTGTTAGTTTTTTGCCCGCCTGTTAACTTGCAAGATTCTTGCCATTCTCCTTCAACCTCTCATCAACAAGCTGTTTTCACCCACAGGACTGCCTCTGACTGGATGTTTTTTGTTTGTTGCACCATTCTCGGTAAACCCTAGACACTTTCTTGCCTGAAAAGCCCAGGAGGCCTTCCATTTCTGAGATACTAGAACCGGCGCGCCTGGCACTGATGATCATACCACACTCAAAGTCGCTTAGGTCACTCGTTTTGCCCATTGTAACGTTCAATCGAACAGTAACTGAATACCTCAATGCCTGTCTGCCTGCTATAGCAAGCCATGGCCACATGACTCACTGTCGTAGGAGCTAATCATTTTCGTGAACGGGGTGGTGTACTTATTGAAAGTGTAAGTGTTACTGAGAAGAATTACACTAGAAAAGAGAACATTCCAGTAAAAACACATCATGGAACTTCAACTTGAACTGAATCTCTTTTTTCACTTTTCAATTTATCATCCCTTATCATCCCTACAATATTTTACTAAGGTTCAATGAATGGAATTCCAGCAACATCTGGCAATACGTTTTCTCTTCATGTGGCTCACAACTTTTCTCTGAACATATGTCACAAACGTGACATTTAGAAAATGACTCTCAGCCATCACCATGGCAAGAACAGTAGCTTGTACTGAAACACATAATTAAGTTGTTCCATTTCTCTATATGGCAGCGATTCTCCTTTGAAGATTAATCAGTCAACTAAACCTCTAAGCCTGCAAGTCGTTCATCACATTTACTGACTCACTCCCAATCCCCCATATGTTTTCCCTCCAACTTGGAATCAAACGCACAAGGATGTAAATAAATTAATACAATCAAGCTGAATATCATTTTGGGATAGCCGACTGTTCTAAATGTGGACGATGTCTCTCCACTTACTCATCAGTAGCTACCTCATTGAGCTGACTGAGTCTAGTTCATGCTACTCATTCTATGAGTGGACTATTGGCAAACTGTGAGAGGGGAAGATCATGAAAGTAAGTCATTTCATAGAAACAAGCCATGCTCTCAGTCAGACTTTCAGTATGATTTCCCAGCGGATGTGACTGGTAAAGCAATTAAGGTAGAACAGTAGCAGTAAGTGATGTCCTGCTCTGTCCACAGCTTGGGAAAGCCACCACAGAGACACACACACACACACACACACACACACACACACACACACACACAGCATGACCACACTCTATGTTTAGACACTAGAGCTCAGAGAAGGCCTATGATGTCATTTCCACTTGCATTCTTCAGCCTAATTGTCCATAAAGGAAAACAGTAGATCAGCGTCCAGCAGTAACGTATTATGAATAACTATGTTTACTGTGCTGGCTGGTGTCTGAAGTGGGACCTGTCCTTTATAATGCAAATAATGAATCCAGCACTGTTAGTCTTAGATTTGGCAGTTTGAGTGATGTTAGTTATTCAATGACTTATAACCACATGAATGAACATGGGAATATGTATGTATTTGTTGAGTGAATCACACAGCATAAATGTGGAATCAGCTGTTTTTAGTGATGGCTTTGTAAATGATCGTTTACTCAAAATTATTTTTTTACTCAAAAATGCTTTTAATTCCCTGAGGCTTTGTAGGGTTGGCCTGGGAATAAGGGGTAGGGTTTTATAACTGTATTAGTTCAGACATTTTTCTAAAAGAAAATATAACTTAATATTCCCAGAGAATGTGGGTGCTTTTCATTCCAACCTGTCCTCTCTGTCAATCAACAACTCCTTCTAACTGAATTGGATATGGAAACCGTGCGAACACTTTTTCTTTTCTCTCAGTCTTTTATTTCTAAAGGCATTCAGATTTGTATCATTAGTCATAGCTAGACTATAGTCAGTAGTCTAGTAACGGTGGTCACACATAATCTTCTAATGAGCCCGGTCTGCCTGTCCATGGCCTGCGTGCTGTGCCTCGTTCAATGGAAGGCATTTTGCTGCTCCTGTAATAGCATTCAGACTCTCCAGTAAGTGTTTTTGCATTCAAAGCCACAGGCGATTGTGTGAGGCACCATCCAGACCCTGATTAGCATAAGCTTAATGGGGGAAAGCCTCTCCTGGCATCGGTTCTGGAGTGAGTGAGTGCCACTGCCAGTGAGCCAACCACATTGGTATTCTCTGGTAGCTAAGAACTAAGGAAGACGGGAGTCATTCTTTCTCTAGTCGGCCTTCTAAAGATGACCACACCATTAGTAAAATGTATACAACCAACGTTGTTGTCATGGCAATCCATAAAAACTCAGACATGTTATACACAACATGTGCCTATGTGAGGAAAGTTTGTATGACATTTAATTTCTCTTTTGTTGTAAAAATGAATTTCTTCATCTCATTGCTACTATTGAGAGATCTGCAATGTTGAGTCATATGAGGTTTGGCCTTGATATGTGAAAGAAAGCAACCCTGCTCTACATGTTTCCTGGTCTGTGACCCACTGACACCGCCCCCCGTTTGGAGGGGAATAAGACAGCCCAAGAGTTATAATAATATAATATAATATGCCATTTAGCAGACGCTTTTATCCAAAGCGACTTACAGTCATGTGTGCATACATTTTTGTGTATGGGTGGTCCCGGGGATCGAACCCACTACCCTGGCGTTACAAGCGCCGTGCTCTACCAGCTGAGCTACAGAGGACCACAGAGTTAACACACTTTAATTCAGCATGACATCATGCTGTGGTAAAAATGTTCCTGGCTGAGAGTGAGTTGTACATACCACCACAGGGACAAAATCACTAATTTTAGTCCCTCAGACGACAGTTTTATGTATTTTCTAAGCTGCACAGCCGATATATCCTCTTGAATGGGCAGCTTCGGGAAAACGGTAAGCCTAGGTTCTTTTTTAAGACTAGACACTTTACCCTAATGGACAATAAAGCTTTTGAACTTGACATTTAATTTGACATGAAGCCATTGAATGTATGACTGACTACATTCAAGAACAACTCATGGAAATGCAAAATAAGTTGCCTGTCTGAACACTCAATGAGGTGACTCATACGGCATTGTCATGGCTTTGTCTTAGTATGCAGATGCCCCCTTCAATATATTTTACTAATAAAATTGCTCAATTTGTTTTTATGACAACACCCTTTAGATGTCCTCTTGTTGAATACCTGTGGTGGGCATCATGCCATGCAGTTTGTAGGATACCCCTGGCTTCCCCCCTTACCCCATGGCCTCACCTTGACTCTGCTTCCACCAACAGGTAAATTAATCTCTCTGGAACAAGTGCGCTCAGGCCCGGTCCTGGCTGTTCTGCTGCCCTAGGCGAGACAACAACAAAAAATCTGCCCTCCTACCCAGCAAAAGCAGTTACCCCAGTACTTGGGAAAAATGTCCCTTTTCTAAAAACATCATTTTATTAAATAACTACAAAAGTGTAAACTGTA
The DNA here is from genome assembly GCF_964263955.1 of Coregonus lavaretus. Classification (NCBI taxonomy): domain Eukaryota; kingdom Metazoa; phylum Chordata; class Actinopteri; order Salmoniformes; family Salmonidae; genus Coregonus; species Coregonus lavaretus. The sequence continues at coordinate 56,377 of NW_028158507.1, read as the reverse complement.
GCCACTTATTTCCCTTCATTGCCTAAGCATGACCATCATCCACATACCACATTTTTATCAAACTTTGCTTTTTTGTGTCAGCAATTGGCCATTGTTCTTAGGGGTGTCTAGTTACCCGATGTTACCCTACAAACCTGAAATCACTGATTATCATTACAATTTAGCCCACGGGGTGAAACTCCTGGACAGCAGTTGTGAGTAGACATATTTTCCATTCCAGAAAAAAGCATGATGTAAAATGTGTCTGTTTCATGACATTGTCATAAATGGGATCTCCACAGTTTCTGCCATAGGCTATTATTATATTACACTGAACAAAAATATAAACGCAACATATAAAGTGTTTGGTCCCACGTTTCGTGAGCTGAAATAAAAGATCCCAGAAATGGTCCATATGCACAAAAAGCTTATTTCTCAAAAATGTTGCCCACAAATTTGTTTACATCCCTGTTAGTGAGCATTTCTCCAAGATAATACATCCACCTAACAGGTGTGGCATAGCAATAAGCTGATTAAACAGCATGATCATTACAGAGGTGCACCTTGTGCTGGGGACAATAAAATACCACTTTAAATGTGAAGTTTAGTTACACAACACAATCCCAAAGATGTCTCATTGAAGAGGAGTGGGACAATATTCAACAGCCTGTTCAACTCTATGGTAAGGAGATGTGTCCTTCTGCATGAGGCAAATGGTGGTCGCACCAGATACTGACTGGTTTTCTGATCCATGCCCCCACCTTTATTTTAAGGTATATGTGACCAACAGATGCATATCAGTGTTCCCAGTCATGTGAAATCCATAGATTAGGGCCTAATGAATTTATTTCAATTGACAGATTTCCTTATATGAACTGTAACACAGTAAAATCTTTGAATTTGTTATATGTTGCGTTTGTATTTTTATTCAGTGTAGATACTTTTTCGACGAAACATTGGTGGAGCGACACAGCGGCTGCTGTTCGAAATACACGCTACGATAGTTTTCTCATCACATAAAGTTTAGCAAGTTGCATGACACTAAACTCTCATAAGCCCATCCCACCAGGCAACAAACCACAATCCGGACCATCCTTATTTGGTCGACACGCGTCTTTATATTGCTAGACAGTAAATTTGATAGATATAGTTGGCTGAAACAAGGTGACTGAAATACATTATCAGAGGTGGATCGCTGCCGACCACATCAATCTAATCAGCATTTTTTTTCTGCGGAGCTCTGAGACTCGCGCCTGTTCAGTCAAAGGGATTGTTCTAAGCAAAGAGAGAGTTCTATAACTTTTGAGATCACCGCTTCTGTGTGCATCTAAATTCCGCATTCACCTAACTCTACCTCGACTGGATTACTGTTTTTACACTGACCTGTTGGAATATAAAATGTTGAAAATGGAAAGGTTAATTTTTACGACATTGTGTACTGCATTCTTTTTTACAAACTGTGTTTCAGGTGAGTCAGAAACATCATAGACGATTAAAATATAGCCTACAATCCTAAACGCTGTACACTATAAAGATACTATATGGATTAATCAAATGATGCACATACTGCATTTAAAACCATTATGTCCTAATTATTTGTTGGCAACTTCTTGGGACCATCCTGGTTTACAGTACAGGCAATGCAACCTGTGAACCTTTCATGAAAAGGGACACTGTCCCTAATTATTTAAATTTCACTCATTCTCAATGTCTAACATTACATGTAGTTAACTGATCTTGCTCTTCTTGTAGAGGACTATCCCAAGGCACAGAATGTTTCCTGGTTGTCGATCAACTTCAAAACACTGCTTATGTGGGATCCTAAACCTTCCAACTATTCATACACTGTTGAATATTCTGTGTAAGTAAAGCATTTACATACTGATATGACTGGTTTTTGCATTTAAAGGAAGACGGAACAACACACACACACACACACACACACACACACACACACACACACACACACACACACACACACACACACACACACAGAGAGACACACACACACACTAGCCTACATGTCACCATTAAATATTAAAAAGACAGTGCCTATATAACATTATCATGGTAAGTCTGCACTAACCTATTCCCAGACTCAGTATCTGACCTTGAAGAGTCAGGGTAATGTGTTGGAGGGCAGTAGGAGGGCAGGAAAGATTTAGGAGGTCAGGGAATATGTGAGGAAAGATGTGAGGACTGATGTGATCAGACTACACTTTTGATCCGCTGAAAGGTCTTTCAGGAATTGAAGCATCTTAACCTGGTGAATAGTTCAAGAGGGTTTGGAGCTGAAAATACAAATCATTGTTTTATTTATGTACAATTTGTGTGATATGTGGTGCAATGAGCTAAATATTATAATGCAAGTCAAAGATTAAAATAAAATGTGGTACTTCTCTTATTTTTTAACTAAGATATCAACCCAGACCCAATGAAAGACCTAAATGGAACAAAAAAATTATGTTTGAAGATAATGATAAGCCTTCGACTGAAACCTACCATTATGTCTATTTCAGTATTGGTCAGAGCAGAGAGAGGAACCAACACTGTATCAGGACAATGGCGACAGAGTGTGACCTGTCCAACTCTCTGGTGGACCTGAAGGCCAAATACTCCGCTGATGTCCTCTCAGAACCCCTACGTGGTGTGAACTCTGACCTCATAGAGTTCCCCCACACCCGCTCGGAGAGGTTCGTCCCCTATGAAGACAGTAAGTATTGCACCGCAGCCACCTACACTACATGTCATACCATTTATACTATTTTGTCCCTACGAAGACACTAAGTACCCCAACTACCACCTGTCTACAGTCATATCAATGTCACATTTTCCACACTTACCAGACAAGCACCCCATTCTTATAGAAACCTATGGTTGCGCTGCCATACCAGTGCATACTACATTTTCCACATGCGAAGTGGCTCCTAATGTGACAAGCAAGCATGTCAACCTCTCGTGTCATTTCCCTTCCAGCGCTTATAGGCAGACCTGAGTTCAAGATTGAGGTGAGCAAAGACAAGAAGAAGATCACCCTGTATGTAGAAGACCCTCCCACAGCCCTGTTCAATGAGCAGAACCAACAGAGAACCATCCGGGATGTCTTTGCTGATGAGCTGCAGTACAAAGTCACCTTCGGGAAAGCAACAAGCACGGGCAAGGTAAGCTCAAAGGGGAGGGTAATAAAAATGTCAGCCCTACATTAGATATTTACAGTTCCTCAAAGCACTCTAGGGCCTGGGGTCGAACCAAGTGAGAAAGAGGACATTCGTCAATGGTGTAGGCTCCTTAAAGGAGCAAGTCAAGGAATATAATTAAATGAAATGCAGTGGATGATATGAGTTTTGCAAAGCTCACTTCTGATTATATTGCATGGGAAATCTCTCCCTCTCACTGGGCACAAACAGGTTAAATCAATGTTGTTTCAATGTAATTTGTCAACGTATTGTGACATGGAATCTAGGTGGATTTGGATTTGAAAAAAGTAATTGTTGTTTTGAGGGTGAAATTTCAACCACAGGATTATGTCATCATGGTAACCAAATTTCAACATAGACAAACCTGGTTTAAAATATGTTGAATTTGTACCTTTTAAACAACGCTAGATCTTCAACGTAATATCCACTATCAGAAAAAAATACTATGACCTGGGCAGCACCTCCTACTGGAGAATTGATCTATCTGGGTGGGCAATGCAAATAGTCCGGGTAGCCATGATTAGCAGTGAGCAAGGAAACGGAACATATAGAACGAACTGAGTCGCGTCCATAAATATCGAACTAATAGAACAACCGACTGTCTCTAGCAACCAAAAGATGAGAAAGTATCTCTTATAAAAATGAAAATGTTAACATTTTTATTTTATTTCTACCGGTAAATGTTTGCTTTAGTATTGTTTTCTTTAGCAACTGTGGTATAAGCAGGATAAATACCTCCATTCTGTACATTACCTTGGAAAAATGAACTCTGCTGAGTCGTCCATTATTTCCAAGGTAATGTACAGAACGTTGGCGTTTATCCCTTACATATTGAATTGTGTTTGGTTGTCAATGCAACCAAATATCAACATTTGAAGGAGAGTTCCATCTGTGCCACCGACTTAGTCTGGCTTTAATTTCGGTTTGTATACAAATTAATAATTGATATGTTGGATTCACATCCCCATCTCAACCAAACATTTAAGTTAAAGAATAGGACTAAATAAAATCAAACTTTATTTAAAGTGCATTTAAAGTTTGATTTGATTTAGTCCATTTTTTAAAACTTAGATTTTTGTTTAAGATGACAACCAAACACAATTCAATATTACTTTTGAAATACAATAACTAGCTTATTAACTTGTCGACAAGTTAACAAATTATATGTTGGATTCACATCTCCAACTCGACCAAAAATTAAAGTTTAAGAATGGGATTTAGCCAGTGGCTCAGATGGAAATATCCAAGCAGTAGATACTTTAAATGTTGATATTTGGTTGCGTTGTCAACCAAACGCAATTCACTATTACTTTTGTAATACAGTAAATAGCCCGAAGTTAAGGGTTCTCTTACAAACTAATGTAACATTCAACCTTAAAATGAGTAACACATCCATGGCCACATTTTGAGGCTACCGTAACTATACAGTTGAAGTCGGAAGTTTACATACACTTAGGTTGGAATCATTAAAACTTGTTTTTCAACCACTCCACACATTTTTTGTTAACAAACTATAGTTTTGGCAAGTCGGTTAGGACATCTACTTTGTGCATGACACAAGTAATTTTTCCAACAATTGCTTACAGACAGATTATTTCACTTATAATTCACTGTATCACAATTCCAGTGGGTCAGAAGTTTACATACACTAAGTTGACTGTACCTTTAAACAGCTTGGAAAATTCCAGAAAATTATGTCATGGCTTTAGAAGCTTCTGATAGGCTAACTGACATCATTTGAGTCAATATGAGGTGTACCTGTGGATGTATTTCAAGGCCTACCTTCAAACTCAGTGCCTCTTTGCTTAACATCATGGGAAAATCAAAAGAAATCAGCCAAGACCTCAGAAAAAAATGGTAGACCTCCACAAGTCTGGTTCATCCTTGGGAGCAATTTCCAAACGCCTGAAGGTACCATGTTCATCTCTACAAGCAATAGTACGCAAGTATAAACACCATGGGACCATGCAGCCGTCATACCGCTTTGGTGCGAAAAGTGCAAATCAATCCCAGAACAACAGCAAAGGACCTTGTGAAGATGCTGGAGGAAACAGGTACAAAAGTATCTATATCCACAGTAAAATGAGTCCTATATCGACATAACCTGAAAGGCTACTCAGCAAGGAAGAAACCACTGCTCCAAAACCGCCATAAAAAAGCCAGACTACAGTTTGCAACTGCACATGGGGACAAAGATCGTACTTTTTGGAGAAATGTCCTCTGGTCTGATGAAACAAAAATAGAACTGTTTGGCCATAATGACCATCGTTATGTTTGGAAGAAAAAGGGGGGTCTTGCAAGCCGAAGAACACCATCCCAACCATGAAGCACGGGGGTGGCAGCATCATGCTGTGGGGGTGCTTTGCTGCAGGAGGGACTATTGCACTTCACAAAATAGATAGCATCATAAGGAAGGAAAATTGTGTGGATATATTGAAGCAACATCTCAAGACATCAGTCAGGAACTTAAAGCTTGGTCGCAAATGGGTCTTCTAAATGGACATTGACCCCAAGCATACTTCCAAAGTTGTGGCAAAATGGCTTAAGGACAACAAAGTCAAGGTATTGGAGTGGCCATCACAAAGCCCTGACCTCAATCCTATAGAACATATGTGGGCAGAACTGAAAAAGCGTGTGCGAGCAAGGAGGCCTACAAACCTGACTCAGTTACACCAGCTCTGTCAGGAGGAATGGGCCAAAATTCACCCAATTTATTGTGGGAAGCTTGTGGAAGGCTACCCGAAACATTTGACCCAAGTTAAATAATTGAAAGGCAATGCTACCAAATACTAATTGAGTGTATGTAAACTTCTGACCCACTGGGAATGTGATGAAATAATTAAAAGCTGAAATAAATCATTATCTCTACTATTATTCTGACATTTCACATTCTTAAAATAAAGTGGTGATCCTAACTGACCTAAGACAGGGAATTTGTACTAGGATTAAATGTCAAGAATTGTGAAAAACTGAGTTTAAATGTATTTGGCTAAGGTGTATGTAAACTTCTGACTTCAACTGTACATGTCTTCTTATGTAATCATATAACACTTGCATGTTCAAGATGGCATGCAGAGGTCATCGCAGGTCTGTGGAGATCTTCACAATTGCTGTAATAATCTGCGCAGAATCAAACGGCATTGATCAATTTCACCATGTACTTTTAATGTAATCTCAACTGCAATCCAGGTCATCTGGTTCTGACCAAGCACAGTGATAACACATTAATCTGTTGTATAAATAAACAAAATATTTGATATTTTATTCCCATTTCAACTTTGCTGTGCTTTTAAATGGTTGAAAGCGTTGTGATAGACGTTAGGGTGACAACTAAACCAAAAATCAGACATTGTTTTTCTATTGGAATTTGGTGATAACACATTAGAAATAGTGATAAGCATAGTGATAACACATTAGAAATTCAAGTAACTTTTGGCTGTCTTTTTGAGTGGGTGAATATAGGTTGGAATATCATTGATCAATGTCTCAACCAAATATTATTATGAATGTGTTATGAATGTATGATAGTTTTATGATAGTAAAACAGTAATGAACAAGTTATAGAACATTGAATATATAAGAAGACATAATATAACCCCTTCTTTATGTAATTCTCCCTCTAGAAAACAAAGATCTCTGCAAGCAGTGAGATAGAGCTAGACAGGAGGGATGTAGATCCTGGGGTGAGTTACTGCTTCAACGTGCAGGCCTACATCCCCTCCCGCAGCACAGACAAACAGCTTGGAGAGCTCAGTCAAAGACAGTGCTCACCGGGCGACAAAAAGGATTTATTTGAAGGTAAGGATACTAGCAATGCCAAGGTCATGGGTTCAAGTCCCGCAGGGATCACATACACATACTAAAAATGTATGCACTCACTGTCACTGTACTGCAAGTGGCTTTGGATTAAAGCATCTGCTAAATGGTATACTTATATATTATCGTGATAAATAGTACTACTACTGAGGTAGCAGTCTTGGTGTCTTTTATTCTCTAGTATACATTTCTTGCTCATGGGTCAGCCTTGATCTTTTTGACAAGTTGTGTTCATTAAGGAAATTTGGCCCTGTTTTAATATATTCTGTAACTCGATAATTCATGTTGGCCATTATATTTAAGGGAGTTCAGATATGCATCTGTGGTACTGAGGATTTCGAATCCTTGCCAATTAGCTAATACCATGCCCTAGTATTACAAATATAGAATTAGCCATGTGCGTCTTACTCACTGTGAGGAATGATAAGAAGAGGGTTTTAGGTACTGATCATTCTCCTAGTGGGTCAATCGGGATGGGAATGTAATTATTTATTTTGATTTAACCTTCATTTAACTAGGCAAGTCAGTTAGGGACAAATTCTTATTTACAATGATGGCCTACCCCAGCCAAACCCTCCCCTAACCCGGACGACGCTGGGCCAATTGTGCGCCGCCCTATGAGGCTCCCGATCACGTCCGTTTGTGATACAGCCCGGGATCGAACCTGGGTCTGTAGTGAAGCCTCTAGCACTGTGATACAGTGCCTTAGACCTTAGGAATGCAAAGGATGAAAGTCAAATTAATGACTCATGTTTTGACTCAATGTGAAATCCAACACTGGAAAAGTCCCTATGTGTGTGTGTGTGTGAGTGTGTGAGTGAGAGAGAGAATCACCGTCCAGCCCAATAACGGTCCTCAACCCTGTTTCCTCTCCAGAGTATGGGATCGGTGTGATCGCTGGGTTCATCCTCCTTATCATTCTGATCATAGTAGTGGCTATCGTAGTCACAGTGGTGTGCTGCAAACGCAGAAGGAAAGCCAACACAAGTGGAAAAGAGGGAGTGCCATTAAGAAGTGTGTAAAAAGGGAGTGAATCATTGACACACACTTGGGAATGCAAGGTACAGCTAAACTGGATTTACCCTTTGAAAGGGAGTCTGCAGGGGCAGCCCCAGTTCAACATTCCACTGTCAAACACTGGAGTTCACCATTTTGTTTCTGTGAAACTGCACAGTGAATATGGTAAACATACTGTAGTGTATATTTTCTTTCCATACAATGCTGCAAATATCCTCTTTTTTGATTTGGTGACTGGAACTTCTACTGCTGTGAATATTAGCTTTTATAAACACTACCAACTGTTCTTTTTTTTATTGTGTTTTATATAGTTTTTAACTTGATATGATCTTTGGTAAAATATAACTTGATTTTGGGAGACTGCTGAATACTAAATCATATGGGAAATTAAGATTAGTAGGATTATATATACAGTATATATATAATTTTTCATTCAGATGCTTAATTTATTATGTGTAGCCATTCTGAAAGCACTATTTGTATATGAGGTTATTTTAAATGTTTAGGGGATCAGTAGATACAGTAGTTTATATGTTGATACTAAATTCTTTTGCGTAAGTATTACCTGTAGATATTTAATATATATTTACACTGAGTGTACAAAACATGACATAGACTACCTAGGTGAATTCAGGTGAAAGCTATGATCCCTTATTCATGTCACCCGTTAAATCCACTACAATCAGTGTAGATGAAGGGAAGGAGAAAGGTTAAATAATTATTTGTAAGCCTTGAGACAATTGAGACATGGATTGTGTATGTGTGCTATTCAGAGGGTGAATGGGCAAGACAAAATATTTATTGTAAGTGCCTTTGAATGGGGTATGTTAGTAGGTGCCAGGCGCACCGGTTTGAGTGCGTCAAGAACTGCAACGCTGCTGGGTTTCTCACACTCAACAGTTTCCCGTTTGTATCAAGAATGGTCCACCACTCAAAGGACATCCAACCAACTTCAAACAACTGTGGGAAGTATTGGACTCAACATGGGCTGGCATCCCTGTGGAATGCTTTCGACACCTTGTAGAGTCCATACCCCGAAGAATTGAAGCTGTTCTGAGGGCAAAAGGGGGGGTGCAACTCAATATTAGGAAGGTGTTCTTTATGTTTTGTACACTCAGTGTATACCAAACAGTTAGATGACAAAACATGATGGAAAATAATCAAAGAAAAATTAAACACTTTTATAACTGTGGAGTCTGGTAGTAATATGGTACTGTTTGATTTTAATGGCATTTTCATAATACAGTCTTATCATTAATTTGTGGTAATGTGTTTATCTTTTAAATGAGACATTGTTGAGTAGTGGGGGAATGTTATGTTAATGTCACTATGTCTGGTGAGAAAGATTACGCAACTTGAGCGTTATCACAGCAGACATCAGTCTTGTGTAGTTCCTGCAAAAAGCGTCTAACCAGCACCATCTGCAGGTCATTCAACTGACTATTAGTTTCACAATTTGTTTTGTTTTTTGATTTCAAGAAAAATATAACACATTCAAAACATTAAAATTACATTAGAATTACAATTCTGTGAAAATCGTATGAATTTTTTTTTCTACAGTCCAAGAAAACGTAAAGTGTTAAACAATTTCTTTTTTTGGTAATTTTTTTGAAAAACTTACATTACAATTACAATTCTGTGGAATTCTTATGCACACATTTTTTTTTACATTCCAAAGCAAAAAAAACCAAAAAAAAAACCGCAAAGAGTTAAAAGATGAATTGAAATGGAATGAGGAGATGTTTTCAGTTTTGTAAATGGCTTAAAGATACAGCATACTCTTAGTAACAGCCAGCATATTAGGCCTATTGTAGTTCATTGTTGACTATTTCACGATGCCTCTGTCTGTGTCAGACTTTGCGTTTTGCCAGTCCTGTTTGGTAAACACATTTCCCATCAGTCTGGATGTAGCTGACAGTCATATTGTTCTCTGTGACTTCAAAGTAAGCGAACCCCCCGGATGTATGGTTGACAGCGTTGGAGAACCGTTGCCATGAAGACGGGAATCTGTTGATGTTATTAGTGGAAATTTCTGTAAAGGCCCCACTCCCGCTGACCACATAGGAACTCCCATCATCCTCTCTGATAAACTGGTAGGAGTATGGAGAGTCGGGTCAACATCAGTTGTTCAATAAGTGACTGTGAAATGATAACATTTGTCTATTCAAACTGTAACATTGAGCCCATGTTATTGTCTGTACATGTATGGTGATAACATGCATGATAACCCACCTGTATACTGTGGTCGTGACCACTCAGGTAGACTGTGACATCATACTTCTTTAGCAGTGGCCGTAGTCTATCCACAAGACACTTAGTGGGGCCGTGATCACCAATGGACCACACAGGATAGTGACCAGCCACCACAATGAACTCTGACCTGGGAGAAAAAGATAGACACAAGACTGTGTTAGCCAGCTGAGCTAAAGCCTAGGCATTCGCTTCCAGGAGCTAAAACAAGTCTTTGTCTCAGGCAAGGTTACTCATAATGTAAGTCTGGCTTACTGAACCTTTTCTGTTACAGGAGTATCTAGCCTCATACAGTAACAGTTGAGGAATGTATGTGTAGCGGTGTGAAGTGAAGGTCTCTTGATTAAAAGAGTGATGAGAGTGGAGGAGTGGAGTCAGTCAGGGATCTCTACAAACATGCTCTGAAATCTTCACATTCTTTTCCTGAGACTCGAACAACAAATTGTCAGATCCAAGACTTTTCTTTCTTGTGAAAAACATTGAATCCATTCAAGTGTTATTTAAGTGTTAAATTGTCTGCTGTTCCACCACAATGGTTTCACAGATGTAATTGAACTGTGTGTACTTAAGAGGCGGTGTTTGACCTGTTGTGTTTTAGGGCCAGTTTCTCCAATCTAGATTAAGCCTAGTCCTGGACTAAAAAGCAGGGTCAAATCTCCATTGGGCTTTTCAGTCCAGGACTATGCTTAATCTAGGTCCAGGAAACTGCACCATGTGGACTTACTTGCTGTTTGCCAGTCTGGAGTTGATCCAGTCTAACTGCTTGGCAGCAGCCTCCGGGTCCTCCTCTCCTTTGGGCTGGGTGCCCTCATAGGTGTTCCCACATAGCACCACGGTGTCAACCATCAGGACGGTCACCGACACGTTACTCTGGGGAACCTTGAACTGGAGCTCATAGTACAACTCAGGGAACCTCCTGAGGTAAGAAGAGGAGAGAAGAAGACAGCCGTTATGATCCTGTGTGGCTCAGTTGGTAAGAGCGTGGTAATAGCAACAAAAAGGTTGTGGGTTCAATTCCCACAGGGATCACATACTTAAAGTTAATTCACAATTTGGATAAAAGCATCTGGTAAGTGGAATTTGAATATTGGGTCCCACTTTAAACGAATTACAACGTATAAAGGCTATATACACTGAGTATACAAAACATTAAGAACACATAGCCTTTATACGTTGTAATTCGTTTAAAGTGGGACCCAATATTCAAATTCCACTTACCAGATGCTTTTATCCAAAACACCTGCTCTTTCAACGACAGACTGACCAGGTGAAAGCTATGATCACTTATTGATGTCACTTGTTAAATCCACTTCAATCAGTGTAGATGAAGGGGAGGAGACAGGTTAAATAATGATTTTAAAGACTTGCGACAATTGAGACATGGCTTGTGTATGTGTGTCATTCAGAGGGTGAATGGGCAAGACAAAATATTTCAACCCCCTAGAGTCGATTAATGCAACAGTGCATAATACAAAAATCCCCATCAAAATCCGTCCATTTAAACTAGAGATATCTGTTTTTTTGCATTGGATGCATCTCAATCGCACTTCCGCATATGAGGTGAAAGGTGGCAGAGCTAGAGAGGTGTTTGTCTTAGAGACATCCCAAAAATCGGTCTTCTCACGAAATTGTCTGTAGCGTTCGAACGGCCTACAAACTATTATGACCACTCTACACTTAATTAGTATTTGGTAGCATTGCCTTTAAATTGTTTAACTAGGGTCAAACGTTTCCGGTAGCCTTACACAAGCTTCCCACAATAAGTTGGGTGAATTTTGGCCCATTCCTCCTGACAGAGCTGGTGTAACTGAATCAGGTTTGTAGGCCTCTGCTCGCACACGCTTTTTCAGTTCTGCCCACACATTTTCTAAAGGATCGAGGTCAGAGCTTTGATGGGCACTCCAATACCTTGGCTTTGTTGTCCTTAAGCCATTTTGCCACAACTTGGGGCGGCAGGTAGCTTAGTGGATAAGAGTGTTGTGCCAGAAACCGAAAGGTCGCTGGTTCTAATCCCCGAGCCGACTAGGTGAAAAATCTGTCGATGTGCCCTTGAGCAAGGCACTTAACCCTAATTGCTCCTGTAAGTCGCTCTGGATAAGAGCGTCTGCATAATGACTAAAAATGTTTAATGTCATTGTCCATTTGGAAGACCCATTTGCGACCAAGCTTTAACTTCCTGACTGATGTCTTGAGATGTTGCTTCAATATATCCACATAATCTTCCTTCCTCATGGTGCCATCTATTTTGTTAAGTGCACCAGTCCCTCCTGCAGCAAAGCACACCCAAAGCATGATGCTGCCATCCCAGTGCTTCACGTTTGGGATGGTGTTCTTCGGCATGCAAGCTATCCCCTTTTTCTTCCAAACATAACAATGGTCAGTATGGCCAAACAGTTCTATTTTTGTTTCATCAGACCAGAGGACATTTCTCCAAAAAGTAAGATCATTGTCCCCATGTGCAGTTTCAAACCGTAGTCTGTTTTTTTATGGCGGTTCTTTGGAGCAGTGGCTTTACTGTGGATATAGTTACTTTTGTACCTGTTTCCTCCAGCATCTTTACAAGGTCCTTTGCTGTTGTTCTGGGATTGATTTGCACTTTTCGCACCAAAGTACGTTCATCTCTAGGAGACAGAACACGTCTCCTTCCTGAGTGGTATGACGGTTGCGTGGTCCCATGGTGTTTATACTTGCGTACTATTGTTTGTACAGATGAACGCGGTATCTTCAGGCATTCTGAAATTTCTCCCAAGGATCAACCAGACTTGTGGAGGTGTACAATTATTTTTCTGAGGTCTTGGCTGATTTCTTATGATTTTCCCATGATGTCAAGCAAAGAGGAACTGAGTTTGAAGGTAGGCCTTGAAATACATCCACAGGTACATCTCCAATTGACTAAAATGATGTCACTTAGCCTATCAGAAGCTTCTAAAGCCATGACATAATTTTCTGGAATTTTCCAAGCTGTTTAAAGGCACAGTCAACTTAGTGTATGTAAACTTCTGACCCACTGGAATTGTGATACAGTGAATTATAAGTGAAATAATCTGTCTGTAAACAATTGTTGGAAAAATTACTTGTGTCATGCACAAACTAGATGTCCTAACCGACCTGCCAAAACTATAGTTTGTTGACAAGAAATTTGTAGAGTAGTTGAAAAACTAGTTTTAATGACTCCAACCTAAGTGTATGTAAACTTCCGACTTCAACTGTACCTAGCTTTAAGTGGCTGGTTGTAACATTGTAGCTTGCTGTTTAGTAGCCATATCTACAATTAAAAAGAGAAGAGGTTCTACAATTGAGATACAATAGATCTCCGATTGCAAAACCTCCTCTATTTTTAGTCATAGATATGGCTACCTGTATTTTTTTTAGCCAACTTAGCTAGCTAGACTACCTAGCTACCTACCTAGCTACCTAAGTTAGCAAACAGAAAAATAATGCTAGCCAGCAATACACAATATGGGTTTCAGTAGATAAACTAAAGCTAGCTAGCTAGGTGGCTTGCAGGAATAATAACTTAGTTAGCTAGCCACTGTATTTGTCATCTGCCGTCTTGGTGCTGGCATTGGCTGTAGCTGAGCTTCTAGCTAAATCCAACTCTTTGTTTCGAATCCTCTTCGCTATATTCAGGTTGAAACATGTAAGGTTGAATGTCACCATGTAGCTAATAGAACATAAACAAATGCTCCATTGTCGAATTCGTGTTGATGAGAGGAATCACTTGAAGCCATTTCAGTTTTGCCCGAAGGATTGTGTTATTAGTGTCCGCCTCCCTTCAAAAATAACCTGCCTTGGTGGTGGGATGTGGCAGAGCATGAAGCATGAACTTTGCACAAAGTAGATGTCCTAACCAACCTGCCAAAACTATAGTTTGTTAACAAGAAATTTGTGGAGTGATCTAAGATAAGGCGGGGATTTGCCTTGAAGTGATTTATAGATGACCTGGAGCCAGTGGGTTTGGCGACGAATATGTAGTGAGGGCCAGCCAACGAGAGCGTACAGGTCACAATGGTGGGTAGTATATGGGGCTTTGGTGACAAAATGGATATCACTGTGATAAACTACATCCTATTTGCTGAGTAGAGTGTTGGAAGCTATTTTGTAAATGACATCGCCGAAGTCAATGATCGGTAGGATTGTCAGTTTTACGAGGGCATGTTTAGCAGCATGAGTCAAGGAGGCTTTGAAATAGGAAGCTGATTATAGATTTAACTTTGGATTGGAGATGTTTACAGTCTAACCAGACACCTAGGTATTTGTAGTTGTCCACATATTCTAAGTCAGATCCGCCGAGAGTAGTGATTCTAGTCGGGCGGGCGGGTGCAAGCAGCGTTCGATTGAAGAGCATGCATTTAGTTTTACTATCGTTTAAGAGCAGTTGAAGGCCACGGAAGGAGTGTTGTATGGCATTGAAGCTCGTTTGGATGTTTGTTAGCACAGTGTCCAATGAAGGACCAGATGTATACAAAATGGTGTCGTCTGCGTAGAGGTGGATCTGAGAGTCACCAGCAGCAAGAGCGACATCATTGATATACACAGAGAATAGAGTCGGCCCGAGAATTGAACCCTGTGGCACCCCCATAGAGACTGCCAGAGGTCCAGACAACAGGCCCTCCGATAGTTGGGGGTAGCCAGGTGGAAAGCATGGCCAGCCGTAGCAAAATGCTTATTGAAATTCTCAATTATCGTAGATTTATCGGTGGTGACAGTGTTTCCTAGCCTCAGTGCAGTGGGTAGCTGGGAGGAGGTGCTCTTATTCTCCATGGACTTTACAGTGTCCCAAAACTTTTTGGAGTTAGTGCTACAGGATGCAAATGTCTGTTTGAAAAAGCTAGCCTTTGCTTTCCTAACTGATTGTGTATATTGGTTCCTGACTTCCCTGAAAAGTTGCATATCGCGGGGGCTGTTCGATGCTAATGCAGTATGCCACAGGATGTTTTTGTGCTGGTCAAGGGCAGTCAAGTCTGGGGTGAACCAGGGGCTATATCTGTTCTTAGTTCTGAATTTTTTTGAATGGGGCATGCTTATTTAAGATGGAGAGGAAAGCACTTTTGAAGAACATCCAGGCATCCTTTAAAATCAAGGTGATGTTTTTTGCATCCTCAATGGCTCTGCAATTGTATTCTCTGCTGATGGCCTGCTCACAAGGCACCATCACATGACTCTGGCCAAACTGTGATGATCCTCTTCACCTGTGAGTGAGGAGGAGGAGGAGGAGGAAAGAGATGTGGGGATCAGATTGTTGTAAACACACATTCACAGCCATTCATTCACCCATTATGACCGTTAAAGGGGAATTTCACCCTGGGGGAATCTGGGATTGTTTTCATCCACAGGAGGTTGGTGGCACCTTGATTGGGGAGGAAGGGCTTGTGGTAATGGCTGGAGCGGAATTAGTGGAATGGTATCAAATACATCAAACATAAGGTTTTAATGTGTTTGATGCCATTCTATTCGTTCCATTCCAGCCATTATTATGAGCCGACCTCTCCTCAGCAGCTTCCACTGTTTTCATCATGTCCGAGGCATTTCTAGGTCAGTGAGATGTTTTACACATAATTGCCCAGGAGGAAGGCAGGTCTGGGCCTTGCGAGCTGAATGATACACCCTATGACAGCTTCCGGTGTATTGATGGTGTATTGATGGAGGGGGCGAGATCTGAAAATAAATATAGTCCTGCTTTGTGGCATTTTACAAATGCTCTACAGTGAGGGAAAAAAGTATTTGATCCCCTGCTGATTTTGTACGTTTGCCCACTGACAAAGAAATGATCAGTCTATAATTTTAATGGTAGGTTTATTTGAACAGTGAGAGACAGAATAACAACAACAAAATCCAGAAAAACGCATGTCAAAAATGTTATAAATTGATTTGCATTTTAATGAGGGAAATAAGTATTTGACCCCTCTGCAAAACATGACTTAGTACTTGGTGGCAAAACCCTTGTTGGCAATCACAGAGGTCAGACGTTTCTTGTAGTTGGCCACCAGGTTTGCACACATCTCAGGAGGGATTTTGTCCCACTCCTCTTTGCAGATCTTCTCCAAGTCATTAAGGTTTCGAGGCTGACGTTTGGCAACTCGAACCTTCAGCTCCCTCCACAGATTTTCTATGGGATTACGGTCTGGAGACTGCCTAGGCCACTCCAGGACCTTAATGTGCTTTTTCTTGAGCCACTCCTTTGTTGCCTTGGCCGTGTGTTTTGGGTCATTGTCATGCTGGAATACCCATCCACGACCCATTTTCAATGCCCTGGCTGAGGGAAGGAGGTTCTCACCCAAGATTTGACGGTACATGGCCCCGTCCATCGTCCCTTTGATGCGGTGAAGTTGTCCTGTCCCCTTAGCAGAAAAACACCCCCAAAGCATAAGGTTTCCACCTCCATGTTTTATGGTGGGGATGGTGTTCTTGGGGTCATAGGCAGCATTCCTCCTCCTCCAAACACGGCGAGTTGAGTTGATGCCAAAGAGCTCGATTTTGGTCTCATCTGACCACAACACTTTCACCCAGTTCTCCTCTGAATCATTCAGATGTTCATTGGCAAACTTCAGACGGGCATGTACAGTGGGGAGAACAAGTATTTGATACACTGCCGATTTTGCAGGTTTTCCTACTTACAAAGCATGTAGAGGTCTGTAATTTTTATCATAGGTACACTTCAACTGTGAAAGACGGAATCTAAAACAAAAATCCAGAAAATCACATTGTATGATTTTTAAGTAATTCATTTGCATTTTATTGCATGACATAAGTATTTGATCACCTACCAACCAGTAAGAATTCCGGCTCTCACAGACCTGTTAGTTTTTCTTTAAGAAGCCCTCCTGTTCTCCACTCATTACCTGTATTAACTGCACCTGTTTGAACTCGTTACCTGTATAAAAGACACCTGTCCACACACTCAATCAAACAGACTCCAACCTCTCCACAATGGCCAAGACCAGAGAGCTGTGTAAGGACATCAGGGATAAAATTGTAGACCTGCTTAAGGCTGGGATGGGCTACAGGACAATAGGCAAGCAGCTTGGTGAGAAGGCAACAACTGTTGGCGCAATTATTAGAAAATGGAAGAAGTTCAAGATGACGGTCAATCACCCTCGGTCTGGGGCTCCATGCAAGATCTCACCTCGTGAGGCATCAATGATCGTGAGGAAGGTGAGGGATCAGCCCAGAACTACAAGGCAGGACCTGGTTAATGACCTGAAGAGAGCTGGGACCACAGTCTCAAAGAAAACCATTAGTAACACACTACGCCGTCATGGATTAAAATCCTGCAGCGCACGCAAGTTCCCCCTGCTCAAGCCAGCGCATGTCCAGGCCCGTCTGAAGTTTGCCAATGACCATCTGGATGATCCAGAGGAGGAATGGGAGAAGGTCATGTGGTCTGATGAGACAAAAATAGAGCTTTTTGGTCTAAACTCCACTCGCCGTATTTGGAGGAAGAAGAAGGATGAGTACAACCCCAAGAACACCATCCCAACCGTGAAGTATGGAGGTGGAAACATCATTCTTTGGGGATGCTTTTCTGCAAAGGGGACAGGACGACTGCACCGTATTGAGGGGAGGATGGATGGGGCCATGTATCGCGAGATCTTGGCCAACAACCTCCTTCCCTCAGTAAGAGCATTGAAGATGGGTCGTGGCTGGGTCTTCCAGCATGACAACGACCCGAAACACACAGCCAGGGCAACTAAGGAGTGGCTCCATAAGAAGCATCTCAAGGTCCTGGAGTGGCCTAGCCAGTCTCCAGACCTGAACCCAATAGAAAATCTTTGGAGGAAGCTGAAAGTCCGTATTGCCCAGCGACAGCCCCGAAACCTGAAGGATCTGGAGAAGGTCTGTATGGAGGAGTGGGCCAAAATCCCTGCGGCAGTGTGTGCAAACCTGGTCAAGACCTACAGGAAACGTATGATCTCTGTAATTGCAAACAAAGGTTTCTGTACCAAATATTAAGTTCTGCTTTTATGATGTATCAAATACTTATGTCATGCAATAAAATGCAAATTAATTACTTAAAAATCATACAATGTGATTTTCTGGATTTTTGTTTTAGATTCCGCCTCTCACAGTTGAAGTGTACCTATGATAAAAATTACAGACCTCTACATGCTTTGTAAGTAGGAAAACCTGCAAAATCGGCAGTGTATCAAATACTTGTTCTCCCCACTGTAGATGTGCTTTCTTGAGCAGGGGGACCTTGCGGGCGCTGCAGGATTTCAGTCCTTTACGGCGTAGTGTTTTACCAATTGTTTTCTTGGTGATTATGGTCCCAGCTGCCTTGAGATCATTGACAAGATCCTCCCGTGTAGTTCTGGGCTGATTCCTCACCGTTCTCATTATCATTGCAACTCCACGAGGTGAGATCTTGCATGGAGCCCCAGGCCGAGGGAGATTGACAGTTATTTTGTGTTTCTTCCATTTGCGAATACTCGCACCAACTGTTGTCACCTTCTCACCAAGCTGCTTGGCGATGGTCTTGTAGCCTATTCCAGCCTTGTGTAGGTCTACAATCTTGTCCCTGACATCCTTGGAGAGCTCTTTGGTCTTGGCCATGGTGGAGAGTTTGGAATCTGATTGATTGATTGCTTCTGTGGACAGGTGTCTTTTGTACAGGTAACAAGCTGAGATTAGGAGCACTCCCTTTAAGAGTGTGCTCCTAATCTCAGCTCGTTACCTGTATAAAAGACACCTGGGAGCCAGAAATCTTTCTGATTGAGAGGGGTCAAATACTTATTTCCCTCATTAAAATGCAAATCAATTTATAACATTTTTGACATGCATTTTTCTGAATTTTTTTGTTGTTATTCTGTCTCTCACTGTTCAAATAAACCTACTATTAAAATTATAGACTGATCATTTCTTTGTCAGTAGGCAAACGTACAAAATCAGCAGGGGATCAAATACTTTTTTCCCTCACTGTATGTTATACTGATCGCACTATACATTTTTGTGCGTGTAGATATGGTTGTCCTTGTTCGATAGAGTCATTGGACATCATTCAACAATGCTCCTATCGGAGGTTTCATTGCTAAATATACAAGCTGACACATTTTTCCCAGTCTCTGAAAGACTACAACTTGTGTGGGGGCAATGCTTCAGGCTCTGCCACATCCCACCACCAAGGCAGGTTATTTTTGAAGGGAGGCGGACACTAATAACACAATCCTTCGGGCAAAACTGAAATGGCTTCAAGTGATTCCTCTCATCAACACGAATTCGACAATGGAGCATTTGTTTATGTTCTATTAGCTACATGGTGACATTCAACCTTACATGTTTCAACCTGAATATAGCGAAGAGGATTCGAAACAAAGAGTTGGATTTAGCTAGAAGCTCAGCTACAGCCAATGCCAGCACCAAGACGGCAGATGACAAATACAGTGGCTAGCTAACTAAGTTATTATTCCTGCAAGCCACCTAGCTAGCTAGCTTTAGTTTATCTACTGAAACCCATATTGTGTATTGCTGGCTAGCATTATTTTTCTGTTTGCTAACTTAGGTAGCTAGGTAGGTAGCTAGGTAGTCTAGCTAGCTAAGTTGGCTAAAAAAAATACAGGTAGCCATATCTATGACTAAAAATAGAGGAGGTTTTGCAATCGGAGATCTATTGTATCTCAATTGTAGAACCTCTTCTCTTTTTAATTGTAGATATGGCTACTAAACAGCAAGCTACAATGTTACAACCAGCCACTTAAAGCTAGGTACAGTTGAAGTCGGAAGTTTACATACACTTAGGTTGGAGTCATTAAAACTAGTTTTTCAACTACTCTACAAATTTCTTGTCAACAAACTATAGTTTTGGCAGGTCGGTTAGGACATCTAGTTTGTGCATGACACAAGTAATTTTTCCAACAATTGTTTACAGACAGATTATTTCACTTATAATTCACTGTATCACAATTCCAGTGGGTCAGAAGTTTACATACACTAAGTTGACTGTGCCTTTAAACAGCTTGGAAAATTCCAGAAAATTATGTCATGGCTTTAGAAGCTTCTGATAGGCTAAGTGACATCATTTTAGTCAATTGGAGATGTACCTGTGGATGTATTTCAAGGCCTACCTTCAAACTCAGTTCCTCTTTGCTTGACATCATGGGAAAATCATAAGAAATCAGCCAAGACCTCAGAAAAATAATTGTACACCTCCACAAGTCTGGTTGATCCTTGGGAGAAATTTCAGAATGCCTGAAGATACCGCGTTCATCTGTACAAACAATAGTACGCAAGTATAAACACCATGGGACCACGCAACCGTCATACCACTCAGGAAGGAGACGTGTTCTGTCTCCTAGAGATGAACGTACTTTGGTGCGAAAAGTGCAAATCAATCCCAGAACAACAGCAAAGGACCTTGTAAAGATGCTGGAGGAAACAGGTACAAAAGTAACTATATCCACAGTAAAGCCACTGCTCCAAAGAACCGCCATAAAAAAACAGACTACGGTTTGAAACTGCACATGGGGACAATGATCTTACTTTTTGGAGAAATGTCCTCTGGTCTGATGAAACAAAAATAGAACTGTTTGGCCATACTGACCATTGTTATGTTTGGAAGAAAAAGGGGATAGCTTGCATGCCGAAGAACACCATCCCAAACGTGAAGCACTGGGATGGCAGCATCATGCTTTGGGTGTGCTTTGCTGCAGGAGGGACTGGTGCACTTAACAAAATAGATGGCACCATGAGGAAGGAAGATTATGTGGATATATTGAAGCAACATCTCAAGACATCAGTCAGGAAGTTAAAGCTTGGTCGCAAATGGGTCTTCCAAATGGACAATGACATTAAACATTTTTAGTCATTATGCAGACGCTCTTATCCAGAGCGACTTACAGGAGCAATTAGGGTTAAGTGCCTTGCTCAAGGGCACATCGACAGATTTTTCACCTAGTCGGCTCGGGGATTAGAACCAGCGACCTTTCGGTTTCTGGCACAACACTCTTATCCACTAAGCTACCTGCCGCCCCAAGTTGTGGCAAAATGGCTTAAGGACAACAAAGCCAAGGTATTGGAGTGCCCATCAAAGCTCTGACCTCGATCCTTTAGAAAATGTGTGGGCAGAACTGAAAAAGCGTGTGCGAGCAGAGGCCTACAAACCTGATTCAGTTACACCAGCTCTGTCAGGAGGAATGGGCCAAAATTCACCCAACTTATTGTGGGAAGCTTGTGTAAGGCTACCGGAAACGTTTGACCCTAGTTAAACAATTTAAAGGCAATGCTACCAAATACTAATTAAGTGTATGTAAACTTCTGACCCACTGGGAATGTGATGAAATAAATAAAAGCTGAAATAAATCATTCTCTCTACTATTATTCTGACATTTCACATTCTTAAAATAAAGTGGTGATCCTTACTGACCTAAGACAGGGAATTTGTACTAGGATTAAATGTCAGGAATTGTGAAAAACTGAGTTTAAATGTATTTGGCTAAGGTGTATGTAAACTTCTGACTTCAACTGTAGATTTTCTATTGTGTTATTGACTGTACATTTTGTTTATTCCATATGTAACTGTGTTGTTGTTGTTTTTATCGCACTGCTTTGCTTTATCTTGGCCAGGCCGCAGTTGTAAATGAGAACTTGTTCTCAAATGGCTTACCTGGTTAAATAAAGGTGAAGAAAAAAAAACACCTGTGTGTTTGATCAGTTTCTTTCTGAAAATATTTAGCGAACTCCAGGACAGTAGCTACTGCAAGGGGCTATAGAGGCACACAAGTAGCCTACTAGACTGGGCATGGCCTAAGCTCATAAAGTCAGCGCTACTGAAGCAAAATTGAAGCGGGCGAGAAGGCTGACGCTCCAGTGATGCACCAGCCTTTGGGAAACTCGCTCAGCGCTCAGTCAAATTGGGCACGCTCTGGTGACCATACGCAGGCATACGCTGTATGCCCACCTATTTCTCTACAGATATAGACTATACTCACTAATTACCATTGAGATTGAGAATAATTGAATGATTGAACAAATGAACTATCCATCTTAATTCCTTTCATCTCTGCCATTATTAGGTGGGGGGAAGGACCAGCTATAGTAGCTACCTACACCATATAGACCAGGAGTGTCAAACTCATTCCATGGTGGCTGCTGGTTTTTGGTTTCTCCTTTCAATTAAGACCACACAACCAGGTGAGGGGAGTTCCTTACTAATCAGTGACCTTAATTCCTCAATTAAGTACAAGGTAGGAGCGAAAACCCGCAGACACTCGGCCCTCCTTGGAATGAGGTTGACACTTAAAGACAATTGCTGAGTAAAAGTAAAAAAATACATTTACATTTTAGTCATTTAGCAGACGCTCTTATCCAGAGCGACTTACAGATAGTGATTTAAAAAAAAAAATTATACTGGCCCCCCGTGGGAATCGAACCCACAACCCTGGCGTTGCAAACGCCATGCTCTATCAACTGAGCTACATCCCTGCCGGCCATTCCCTGACAATGATCCCAAACACACCGCCCGGGCAACGAAGGAGTGGCTTCGTAAGAAACATTTCAAGGTCCTGGAGTGGCCTAGCCAGTCTCCAGATCTCAACCCCATAGAAAATCTTTGGAGGGAGTTGAAAGACTGTGTTGCCCAGCGACAGCCCCAAAACATCACTGCTCTAGAGGAGATCTGCATGGAGGAATGGGCCAAAATACCAGCAACAGTGTGTGAAAACCTTGTGAAGACTTACAGAAAACGTTTGACCTGTGTCATTGCCAACAAAGGGTATATAACAAAGTATTGAGAAACTTTTGTTATTGACCAAATACTTATTTTCCACCATAATTTGCAAATAAATTCATTAAAAATCCTACAATGTGATTTTCTGGAATTGTTTTTCTCATTTTGTCTGCCATAGTTGATGTGTACCTATGATGAAAATTACAGGCCTCTCTCATCCTTTTAAGTGGGAGAACTTGCACAATTGGTGGCTGACTAAATACTTTTTCCCCCCACTGTACATACATACAGTGAGGGACAAAAGTATTTGATCCCCTGCTGATTTTGTACGTTTTGCCCACTGACAAAGAAATGATCAGTCTATAATTTTAATGGTAGGTTTATTTGAACAGTGAGAGACAGAATAACAACCAAAAAATCCAGAAAAACGCATGTCAAAAATGTTATGAATTGATTTGCATTTAATGAGGGAAATAAGTATTTGACCCCCTCTCAATCAGAAAGATTTCTGGCTCCCAGGTGTCTTTTATACAGGCAACGAGCTGAGACCAGGAGCACACCCTTAAAGGGAGTGCTCCTATTCTCAGCTCGCTACCTGTATAAAAGACACCTGTCCACAGAAGCAATCAATCAGATTCCAAACTCTCCACCATGGCCAAGACCAAGGAGCTCTCCAAGGATGTCAGGGACAAGATTGTAGACCTACACAAGGCTGGAATGGGCTACAAGACCATCGCCAAGCAGTTTGGTGAGAAGGTGACAACAGTTGGTGCGATTATTCGTAAATGGAAGAAACACAAAAGAACTGTCAATATCCCTCGGCCTGGGGCTCCATGCAAGATCTCACCTCGTGGAGTTGCAATGATCATAAGAACGGTGAAGAATCAGCCCAGAACTACACTGGAGGATATTGTCAATGATCTCAAGGCAGCTGGGACCATAGTCACCAAGAAAACAATTGGTAACACACTACGCCGTGAAGGACTGAAATCCTGCAGCGCCCGCAAGGTCCCCCTGCTCAAGAAAGCACATATACATGCCCGTCTGAAATTTGCCAATTAACATCTGAATGATTCAGAGGAGAACTGGGTGAAAGTGTTGTGGTCAGATGAGACCAAAATGGAGCTCTTTGGCATCAACTCAACTCGCCGTGTTTGGAGGAGGAGGAATGCTGCCTATGACCCCAAGAACACCATCCCCACTGTCAAACATGGAGGTGGAAACATTATGCTTTGGGGGTGTTTTTCTGCTAAGGGGACAGGACAACTTCACCGCTGAAGATGGGGTGGGGGGCAGTGCAAATAGTATGGGTAGCCATGATTAGCTGTTCAGGAGTCTTATGGCTTGGGGGTAGAAGCTGTTAAGAAGCCTTTTGGACCTAGACTTGGCACTCCGGTACCGCTTGCCGTGCGGTAGCAGAGAGAACAGTCTATGACTAGGGTGGCTGGAGTCTTTGACAATTTTGAGGGCCTTCCTCTGACACCACCTGGTATAGAGGTCCTGGATGGCAGGAAGCTTGGCCCCAGTGATGTACTGGGCCGTACGCACTACCCTCTGTAGTGCCTTGCGGTCGGAGGCCAAGCAGTTGCCATACCAGGCAGTGATGCAACCAGTCAGGATGCTCTCGATGGTGCAGCTGTATAACCTTTTGAGGATCTGAGGACCCATGCCAAATCTTTTCAGTCTCCTGAGAGGGATAGGCTTTGTCGTGCCCTCTTCACGAATGTCTTGGTGTGCTTGGACCATGATAGTTTGTTGGTTATGTGGACACCTAGTCTCTTGAAGCTCTCAGCCTGCTCCACTACAGCCCCGTCGATGAGAATGGGGGCGTTCTCGGTCCTCCCTTTCCTGTAGTCCATAATCATCTCCTTTGTCTTGATCACGTTGAGGATATATTGAAGCAACATCTCAAGACATCAGTCAGGAAGTTAAAGCTTGGTCGCAAATGGGTCTTCCAAATGGACAATGACCCCAAGCATACTTCCAAAGTTGTGGCAAAATGGCTTAAGGACAACAAAGTCAAGGTATTGGAGTGGCCATCACAAAGCCCTGACCTCAATCCTATAGAAAATGAAAAAGCGTGTGCGAGCAAGGAGGCCTACAAACCTGACTCAGTTACACCAGCTCTGTCAGGAGGAATGGGCCAAAATTCACCCAACTTATTCTGGGAAGCTTGTGGAAGGCTACCCGAAACGTTTGACCCAAGTTAAACAATTTAAAGGCAATGCTACCAAATACTAATTGAGTGTATGTAAACTTCTGACCCACTGGGAATGTGATGAAAGAAATAAAAGCTGAAATAAATCACTCTCTACTATTATTCTGATATTTCACATTCTTAAAATAAAGTGGTGATCCTAACTGACATAAAACAGGGAATTTTTACTAGGATTAAATGTCAGGAATTGTGAAAAACTGAGTTAAAACTTCCGACTTCAACTGTATATACTACTACTACCAATATATATATATTATTATTATTATATATATATACTACTACTACCACTATATAGATTATTATATATACTACTACCAATATATAGATTATTATATATACTACTACCAATATATAGATTATTATATATACATTTACGTCATTTAGTAGACGCTCTTATCCAGAGCGACTTACAGGAGCAATTAGGGTTAAGTGCCTTGCTTAAAGGCACATCGACATATTTTTCACCTAGTCGGCTCGGGGATTAGAACCAGCGATCCCTCAGTCACTGGCACAACGCTCCTAACCACCAAGCTACCTGCCGCTACTGCTATTGATAATACACACTATTATTATATATACTACTACCAATATATAGATTATTATATATACTACTGCTATTGATAATACTCTCCTATGGAGCAGCCTGGAGACAATACATTACACATATTACTAGGGATGCACAATATACCGGTGACAATATCTGTATCGGCTGATAATATATTAAATGGGTCCCACGTGGGGATGAAAGGCTGAAATTGGGCCGATATGTGGGGACAAACCATCGTCTACATTACACATCTATTATTATCACTGTTTTAACCTAATACCACTAATACAGTACTGATATTACTACTGTTTTACCCTAATACCACTAATACAGTACTGATATTACTACTGTTTTACCCTAATACCACTAATACAGTACTGATATTACTACTGTTTTACCCTAATACCACTAATACAGTACTGATATTACTACTGTTTTAACCAAATACAGTACTGATATTACTACTGTTTTAACCTAATACCACTAATACAGTACTGATATTACTACTGTTTTAACCAAATACAGTACTGATATTACTACTGTTTACCCTAATACCACTAATACAGTACTGATATTACTACTGTTTTAACCAAATACAGTACTGATATTACTACTGTTTTACCCTAATACCACTAATACAGTACTGATATTACTACTGTTTTAACCTAATACCACTAATACAGTACTGATATTACTACTGTTTTAACCTAATACCACTAATACAGTACTGTTATTATCACAGTTTTAACCAAATAGGTAGCTTAGTGGTGAAGAGCGCTGTCCCAGCAACCGAAAGGTCGCTGGTTCCAATCGCCGACCAGGTGAAAAATGACATTCCACAGTTGCTGGTGGACCAAAATGTTTTTAGGCCCTGTTAGTAATACTATCATCATGATTAGTTTACCTGGGAACTCCTGTTAGTAATACTTTAACTCCTGTTAGTAATACTATCATCATGATTAGTTTACCTGGGACCTCCTGTTAGTAATACTATCATCATCATTAGTTTACCTGGGAACTCCTGTTAGTAATACTATCATCATCATTAGTTTACCTGGGAACTCCTGTTAGTAATACTATCATCATCATTAGTTTACCTGGGAACTCCTGTTAGTAATACTATCATCATGATTAGTTTACCTGGGAACTCCTGTTAGTAATACTATCATCATCATTAGTTTACCTGGGAACTCCTAATAGTAATACTATCATCATCATTAGTTTACCTGGGAACTCCTGTTAGTAATACTATCATCATCATTAGTTTACCTGGGAACTCCTGTTTGACCGTCGGACGGAACTCTGCTGAGAACACAAAGAAGGCAGACCTGAGGGAGGAAGAGGAAGTATACCCTAATACCCTAATAGAAAATGACTCAAGTAAAAGTCACCTAGTAAAATACTACTTGAGTAAAAATAGTAAAAGTATAAATCATTTCAAATTCCTTATATTAAGCAAAACAGACAGCACCATTTTCTTTTCTTTTTCAGACAGCCAGGGGTACACTCCAACACTCAGACATAATTTACAAAGGAAGCATGTGTGTTTAGTGAGTCAGCCAGTTCAGAGGCAGTAGGGATGACCAGAATGTTCTCTTGAGAAGTGCGTGAATTTGACCATTTTCCTGTCCTGCTAAGCATAAAAAATGTAACAAGTACTTTTGGGTGTCAGGGAAAATTGATGGAGCAAAAAGTAACAGTTAAGTACAGATACCCTAAAAAACGACCTAAGTAGTACTTTAAAGTAGTTTTACTTAAGTATTTCACATCACTGCTGATAATTAATTCATAAACACCTGATGGCAGAGAGAGAGGGTGATGGTCAAAACTTGGTAGCCTATGTAAGCCGTGTCAGCTGGGGCTGAATAGTCTTGAACGATCCTTGGACAGTGTATACACAGATAGAGCGCGCACGCACACTCCCTGTCTTGTCTGTCAGGAAAGCCATCAATCATTGAAGGCAGCTAGCTAGTTTGCTAGATAACTTACTAACGTTACTTGTTCGTGGCCCTTATTATAACTAACCTATAGAAGCTAGCTAGATGGAGCGATGGTCAGGTAACGTCAGATAGTCACATAGCTTTTACTTTGAAACCGCTAGAACACGTATCCTGTAGCAGACCCTCCTCTCTACGCCCACACTGTCTCTGTTCATTAATTCAATCTTCTAGACGACATTAGAAAAATGAATTCATGCAGTCGAAATTATTATCCGTCTTCGTTGTTTAAGGTCGGATATTGCTTAAAATAACCGTACACGGATCAATCCGATCGGATTACTGTTTTTATACTGACCTGTTGGAATATAAAATGATGAAAATGGAAAGGAAAATGTTTTTTATGACATTGTGTACTGTACTCTTCTTTACAAACTGTGTTTCAGGTGAGTCAAGTGGCAATTAAAATATAGCCTACAATCCTAAAAGCTGTACACTAGACAAATAGTATGGATAAATAAAATACTTATGCATATCGGCCTACTGCATTATTTAAAAGCCATAATGTCCAAATGTTTTGTTGCCAACTTCTTGGGACCAGCCTGGTTTACAGTACAGGCAATGTACCCTGTGACCCTCTTATGAAAAGGCACACTGTCCCTAATTATTTACCTTTCACTCAATGTCTAACATTACATGTAGTTAACTGATCTTGCTCTTCTTGTAGGGGACTATCCCAAGGCACAGAATGTTTCCTGGTTGTCGATCAACTTCAAAACACTGCTTATGTGGGATCCTGAACCTTCCAACTTTTCATACACCGTTGAATATTCTGTGTAAGTAATTAATTTACATACTGATTACTGGTTTTTGCACTTACAGGAAGAGATAACAATGAAATATTAAAAATATGTTGCCTATAACCACGTTATTGTCACGAATTCAGCCGAGACTGCTCCTCCTCCTTGCTCGGGCAGGCTTTGGCGTTCGTCGTCACCGGAGTACTAGCTGCCACCGATCTATGTTTCTGTGTTCTACTTGTTTTGTCTATATTGCACACACCTGGTTCCAATTACAATAATTTGTTTCCCTATTTTACCCTCTGGTTCCCGCATGGTGTTGTGCGTGAATGTTCGTTGTCATTGACATGCGAGTCGGTATTTTCTTCCCTGCGTGGAAGATATGTTTATTTACTTGTGACAAGTAAAGTACGTCGTTGACTAAGTTCTGTGTCCTGCACCCGACTCTGTCCTACCGCTACACACTGACGCATGACAGTTATCGTGGGAGGTCTGCACTAACCTATTCCCAGACTCAGTCTCTGACCCTGAAGAGTCAGGGTGATGTGTTGGAAGGCAGTAGGAGGGCAGAACTGATGCGGTCAGACTACACTATTGATCTGCCAAAAGAGTTTTCAGAATTATACACAGAAAACGCCTAATTTGCATATTTCCCAGGGTTCATTTTCTTTTTGAGTAAATTGTAGAGTTAACACCCTTGACTGTATTTGTTAGTTGCTGAATTCATTCCATGTAAAGTCCTGTGGCTTTCAACAAGTGAGTTCCTAGGCGAATGTTATCATTAAAATTAAACTCTGTGACAATACATTACATACTGTATATCATAAGGCCTTACTTATTGGTCTAGTTGATGGCCCTTTTTTACTCTAACACAGTGGTGTTACAAAACTCCTGGTTAAAATGCCACATCAGGCCTGCAAGTCACGTTATGCTGGCTTGTAAAGTAATGTGGAATTGCTATTGCAATGCAGCCAGAGTTAGGACATCCACGTTAGATTTTTTTATTCACCTGCAACCTGCATTCAGAATTAATTGGCAGGGTTAGTAAACTTGATTAAAAAAAACACTACTTAAACCATTTAAATGGGAACAACCATTTCAGTAATGGGTGCAATACATCTTACTAACTGATTGGATTAGTTTAGAAAAATGTGTTATTTATCTTTGTGTAGCATAAGATTAATCAATCAATCAATGTAGACTACATGCAAAAACACAGATATTAAAAACAATCCTAAAAAATCTACCTGCAGTAGAGCATGCTGGGAAATATGAAAGAGATGGGTGTGGATTTGATGGGACTGTTTTAATGTCCACAGTGTAAAACAATAACTCTGGTTATTAACACCAATACTGGGGGTTCTTTTACACTACCGAGTGTTCTTTTACACCACTTTAACTCCTGAATCAACACTAGAAATGTTACTGAAAATTCAACACTGGCCAATTTGCAGTGTACTGGCAAATAGATCAAGGGGTTTTGGAGCTGAAAAAATAAAGAATACAAATCTTTGTTTTAGTGAAGTGCAATGTGTGTGATATGTGGTGCAGAGGCCTGCAAGTCAAAGATTAACATTTGGTACTTTTCTTATTGTTGAACTAAGATTCCAATCCAGACCCAATGAACGACCTAAATGCAACAAAAAAACATGTTTGAAGATAATAATAATCCTTTGACTGAAACCTACCATTATGTCTATTTCAGTGTTGGCCAGAACAGAGAGAGGAACGCTAACAGTATCAGAATGATGTTGTGACTCAAACATAAATATCTTCTTTATTTCAGAATTGGTCAGAACAGAGAGAAGAACCAACACTGTATCAGGACTATGGCGACAGAGTGTGACCTGTCCAACTCTCTCGGGGACCTGAAGGCCATATACTCCGCTGATGTCCTCTCAAAACCCCTACTTGGTGTGAACTCTGACCTCATAGAGTTCCCCCACACAAGGTCGGAGAGGTTCACCCCTTACAATGACAGTAGGTACCCCACCATACAATGACACATTTTCCGCATGCCCTGATACATGGCTGTTGACACCTGTGGTGCCATAGGAATCAACAGCCATGTATCAGGGCACATTTTCTGCATGCCAGTGTTGAAATGTTGGTCATTCCATAAATCACTGGGAGAAAGAAGACTTTCTTTGTTTTCTATTCCAACTGCATGCCAGTGTCACCAAGTGGCGCCAGGTGTGACAAGCAAGCATGTCAACCTCTCGTGTTATTTCCCTTCCAGCGCTTATAGGCAGACCTGAGTTCAAGATTGAGGTGAGCAAAGACAAGAAGAAGATCACCCTGTATGTAGAAGACCCTCCCACAGCCCTGTTCAATGAGCAGAACCAACAGAGAACCATCCGGGATGTCTTTGCTGATGAGCTGCAGTACAAAGTCACCTTCGGGAAAGCAACAAGCAGGGGCAAGGTAAGCTCAAAGGGGAGGGTAATAAAAATGGCAGCCCTACACTTTCCTAAAAGTACTGTAGGGCCTGGGGTCGAAGCAAATGACATAGAGGACATTTGTCAATGATGTAGGCTCCTTAAAGGAGCAAGTCAAGGAATTTAATTATGCTGAACAAAAATATAAAAGTAACATGTAAAGTGTTGGTCCCATGTTTGATGAGCTGAAATAAAAGATCCCATAAATGTTCCATACGCAAAAAAGCATATTTCTCTCAAATTTTTGTGCACACATTTCTTTACATCCCTGTTTGTTAGCATTTCTCCTTTGCCAAGATAACTCATCCATCTGACAGGAGTGGCATATCAAGAAGCTGATTATACAGCATGATCATTACACAGGTGCACCTTGTGCTGGAGACAATAAATGGCCACTCTAAAATGTGAAGTTTTGTCACACAATGCAATGCCGCAGATGTCTCAAGTTTTGAGGGAGCATTAAATTGTCATGCTGACTGCAGGAATGTCCACCAGAGCTGTTGCCAGAGCTGTTGCCAGAGCTGTTTTAGAGAATTTGGTAGTACGTCCAACTGGCCTCACAACCGCAGACCACGTGTAACCACGCCAGTCCAGGACCTCCACATCCGGCTTCTTCACCTGTAGGATGATCTGAGATGAGCCACCCAGAGAGCTGATGAAACTGTGGGTTTGAACAACTGAAGAATTTCTGCACAAACTGTCAGAAACTGTCTCAAGGAACCTCATCTGCGTGCTCGTCGTCCTCACCAGAGTCTTGACCTGACTGCAGTTCGGTGTCGTAACCGACTTCAGAGGGCAAATGCTCACCTTCGATGGCCACTTGCATGCTGGAGAAGTGTGCTCTTCACGGATGAATCCCGGTTTCAACTGTACCGGGCAGATGGCGTTGTGTGGGCGAGTGGTTTGCTGATATCAACATTGTGAACAAGAGTGCCCCATGGTGGCGGTGGAGTTATGGTATGGGCATGTATAAGCTACGGACAACAAGCACAAATGTATTTTATCGATGGCAATTTGAATGCACAGAGATACGGTGACGAAATCCTGAGACCTATTGTCGTGCCATTCATCAGCCGCCATCGCCTCATGTTTCAGGATGATTTTGCACGGCCCCATGTCGCAAGGAGCTGTACAAAATTCCTGGAAGCTGAAAATGTCCCAGTTCTTTCATGGCCTGCATTCTCACCAGCCATGTCACTCATTGAGCATGTTTGGGATGCTCTGGATAGCCGTGTACGACAGCATGTTCCAGTTCCTGCCAATATCCACCAACTTCGCACAGACATTGAAGAGGAGTGGAACAACATCAACAGCCTGATCAACAGGCCACAGTCAACAGCCTGATCAACTCTATGCGAAGGAGATGTGTCATGCAGCATGAGGCAAATGATGGTCACACCAGATACTGACTGTTTTTCTGATCCATGCCGCTACCTTTTTTTTAAGGTATCTGTGACCAACAGATGCATATCTGTATTCCCAGTCATGTGAAATCCATAGATAAGGACCTAATTAATTTATTTCAATTGACTGATTTCCTTAAATGAACTGTAACTCAGTAAAATCTTTGAAATTGTTGCATGTTGCGTTCATATTTTTGTTTTTGTTCAGTGTAAATTAAATGCATTAAGTGGATGATATGAGTTTGGCCAATCTTACTTCTGATTATATTGCATGGGAAATCTCTCTATGTGTGTTATGAATATATGATTGTTTTATGATAGTAAAACAGTAATGAACAAGTTATACAAATTAAATACATAAGAAAAGACATAATATAACCCCTTCTTTATGTAATTCTCCCTCTAGAAAACAAAGATCTCTGCAAGCAGTGAGATAGAGCTAGAAGAGGGGGATGTAGATCCTGGGGTGAGTTACTGCTTCAACGTGCAGGCCTACATCCCCTCCCGCAGCACAGACAAACAGCTGGGAGAGCTCAGTCAAAGACAGTGCTCACCGGGCGACGGAAAGTATTTATTTGAAGGTAAGGATACTAGCAATGCCAAGGTCATGGGTTCAAGTCCCGCAGGGATCACATACACATACTAAAAATGTATGCACTCACTGTCACTATACTGGAAGTGGCTTTGGATTAAAGCATCTGCTAAGTGGTATACGTATATATTATCGTGATAAATAGTACTACTGAGGTGTACTGTAGCAGGGTTGGTGTCTTTTATTCTCTAGTATACATTTCTGCCTCACGGGAAAGCCTTGATCTTTTTGACAAGTTGTGTTCATTAAGGACATTTGTTCCTGTTTTAATATATTCTGTAACTCGATAATTCATGTTGGCCATTATACATTCTTCTCCAGAGTATCGGATCGGAGTGATCACTGGGTTCATCCCAGTCTTTTGGGGGCCCTAAGCGAGATTCGGTTGTGGGAAGCCTCCCACCTCGCGGCAAAACATTTTAGTGGAGACGGTAGAGAGAAGTTTTAAGTTAATTTCCTACAATTCTACACATTTTGCCATATAGAAAATATATTCATGCTTTAAAGGTCTCAGTAGATAGTTTATATGTTTAAACTAAATTGTTTTGCATGAGCATTGTCTGGAGATCTTTAATATATATTAATACCAAACAGTTAGATGACAGAACATGATGTAAAATAATCAAACCAAAACTGTGGAATCTGGTCATATTATGGTACTCTGTTTGATTTTAATGGCATTTTCATAATAAAGTCTTATCATTAATTTGTGGTAATGTGTTTATCTTTGATATGAGACATTGTTGAAGAGTGGGGGCACTCCCTTTAAGAGTGTGCTCCTAATCTCAGCTCGTTACCTGTATAAAAGACACCTGGGATCCAGAAATCTTTCTGATTGAGAGGGGGTGTCAAATACTTATTTCCCTCATTAAAATGCAAATCAATTTATAACATTTTTGAGATGCGTTTTTCTGGATTTCTTTGTTGTTATTCTGTCTCTCACTGTTCAAATAAACCTACCATTAAAATTATAGACTGATCATTTCTTTGTCAGTGGGCAAACATACAAAATCAGCAGGGGATCAAATACTTTTTTCCCTCACTGTATATATACAGTTGAAGTCGGATGTTTACATAAGAATGTGAAATGTCAGAATAATAGTAGAGAGAATGATTTATTTCAGCTTTTATTTATTTCATCACATTCCCATTGGGTCAGAAGTTTACATACACTCAATTAGTATTTGGTAGCATTGCCTTTAAATTGTTTAACTTGGGTTGAGGTCAGGGCTTTGTGATGGCCACTCCAATACCTTGACTTTGTTGTCCTTAAGCCATTTTGCCACAACTTTGGAAGTATGCTTGGGGTCATTGTCCATTTGGAAGATCATTTGCGACCAAGCTTTAACTTCCTGACTGATGTCTTCAGATGTTGCTTCAATATATCCACATCATTTTCCTTCCTCATGATGCCATCTATTTTGTGAAGTGCACCAGTCCCTCCTGCAGCAAAGCACCCCCACAGCATGATGCTGCCACCCCTGTGCTTCACGGTTGGGATGGTGTTCTTCGGCTTGCAAGCAACCCCCTTTTTCCTCCAAACATAACAATGGTCATTATGGCCGAACAGTTCTATTTTTGTTTCATCAGACCAGAGGACATTTCTCCAAAAAGTACGATCTTTGTCCCCATGTGCAGTTGCAAACTGTAGTCTGGCTTTTATATGGCGGTTTTGGTGCAGTGGCTTCTTCCTTGCTGAGTGGCCTTTCAGGTTATGTCGATATAGGACTCGTTTTACTGTGGATATAGAGACTGTTGTACCTGTTTCCTCCAGCATCTTCACAAGGTCCTTTGCTGTTGTTCTGGGATAGATTTGCACTTTTTGCACCAAAGTACGTTAATCTCTAGGAGACAGAACGCGTCTACTTCATGAGCGGTATGACGGTTGCGTGGTCCCATGGTGTTTATACTTGCGTACTATTGTTTGTACAGATGAACGTGGTACCTTCAGACGTTTGGAAATTGCTCCCAAGGATGAACCAGACTTGTGGAGGTCTACCATTTTTTTCTGAGGTCTTAGCTGATTTCTTTTGATTTTCCCATGATGTCAAGCAAAGAGGAACTGAGTTTGAAGGTAGGCCTTGAAATACATCCACAGGTACACCTCCAATTGACTCAAATGATGTCACTTAGCCTATCAGAAGCAGTCAATTTAGTGCATGTAAACTTCTGACCCACTGGAATTGTGATACAGTGAATTATAATTGAAATAATCTGTCTGTAAACAATTGTTGGAAAAATTACTTGTGTCATGCACAAAGTAGATGTCCTAACCTACTTGCAAAAACGATAGTTTGTTAACAAGAAAATTGTGGAGTGGTTGAAAAACGAGTTTTAATGACTCCAACCTAAGTGTATGTAAACTTCCGACTTCAACTGTACATTGTACATACTTTTGGCCCTGTGTAGCTCAGTTGGTAGAGCATGGCGCTTGCAATGCCAGGGTTGTGGGTTCGTTTCCCAAGGGGGTATGAAAAAATAAAATAATGTATGCACTCACTAACTGTAAGTCGCTCTGGATAAGAGTGTCTGCTAAATGACTAAAATGTAAAAATGTAAAGAAAGACTGCTACTTAAATACTGTGGTTGGTTTGTATTACCTTATAAATTAAATTAAAGTATAGTGGCTAGTGGGGTTCTGCTTGGGGTGAGTGGGTCCTCCGAGAGACTGAAATGGGATGAGTGGGGGCCTCACGCACACCTCAGAGAAGTGTCTGATGCCCTCCCAGTCACCCCATCCCAATCCCCCGGATATAGCCCCTCTCCATTCTCACCAATAACCACCATTACATCTTAATTGTAATGATAAACAATGAATAATAATGATTTAACATCCTTTCCTAATCTGTCCAGAACTCTAATTCATTTTACCACGGGTTTACAAGTCATAAAAAAGAAAAGAAAAACAATTACATTGAAGTATAATGAAGTCCTTCCTTCCTTCCTTCTCTCTCTCCCAAACCAAATCCATCCCTCTCCACCACCCCCTCCCTGTTCCCCACCCCTTTACCCCGACCAAGCCAAGCTTATCCCCACCTCCCATCTTTACTCCCCTTTGCCCCCCCAAAGCCAAGCTTGTCCCACCCTCATATCCTTACCCACCCTTGCACCCCCCAAGCCAAGCTTATCACCACCTCCCCTCCTTGCCCTCCCTTACCCACCCAAGCCCAGTTTATCCCCACCTCTGTCTTCCCCCCCTCCCCTCTTCTCATACACCTCTACACCCCTCTATACATCCACCCACTCATCCATTCTCCTTCATTTACACACAACATACACCCCATGCCTCTGCACACCCACTCTCTCCCGCCCTCCCTCCCACACACATCCACATTCACCCTCCCTCACTTTCCCATTCATATGCACAGACACATACCCACACATACACCCACTCTCACACTCTCACCCACACACACACACATCCATAGAACAATTATTGACAATTATTGACTTACATGCTATAGTTCCTCTTTTATATTGTCTTTCCAGTGTCCATGTATCTCACTGGCATTGTCTTATTCTATCGTTACTTCCTGGAGAAGAACAGTTACTTGGGGACAATAGAGTCTAAATTGTATTGGGGGGAGGGGGAAGGAATATTGTCTCAATTTACGGTAAACTGGTCTTGGGCATCACTGTATGTAGCCTAGTGTGCATATCTGTTTTTTCCGCTTCTGCCTCTCCTCAGGGCATTGAGCAATCTTTCAACTGGAAAGGTTTGCTGCAGCCTGTTCAGGGCTTTATAGGCACTTGTGAACTCCATTCTCTGTGTTCCCTTCCATGCCCACAGTACTGTTGAGTTGAGACTTTATTCCTTTTTCCTCCAGCGACTGTCTGATCGTAATTAATTGCTGGCGTTTTTTCCTCAGTCTAGCAGACAGGTCCTGGAAAAATCAAATGGACTGGCCATGGACCTTGATCTCCTTTCCCCCTCAGAATGTTGACTTTGGTCTGATAGTTCTTTACATTAAAGATTCCCAATGCAAGGGTATTTAGCATTCTTCTGATTCACGCCGATCCGATGGCATCGGTCCAGATCCTCCGTCGACACATCCACGCCAAGCTCCTCCGATATCAGCTTGATCACGTAGCTGGAAAGGTCCCCTTTTTCCTCATCCTCCGATAAGGATAATATTCTCATATTATTTTGTCTCAATCTGTTTTCTAGCTGATCCAATTGATTATTTAATCCGTCACTGATTGAGTGCAGTCTAATCTTCTAGAATAGGCCTATACTTGGATAATGCCATGCCCATGACAGTGTGAGTGATCGTATGCAATGGTGAGTATCTGTCATGACATTACCTTAAACAAATGTGTCCATGTTACAATACAGGGAGACAAATGCACTAACATGTACTAATTATTTACAAATCATAAAATGTCCGGTGAGGCAGACCTGTCCCAACGGGAAGGAAGCCCATCTGTCCTGCATTCAGTGACACCAGCCCAACACACCCACCTCAGCGCTGGGAGGGGGCATTGTTTCCTGGGTGAGTCATCGAGGTAAGGAGGGGTCTCTCTTTCAACTCCACCAGAGATTCACATATCCATGAAAGGAAGTCACACTGCAGTGACGATGAGAGGAAAGTAGGGGCCTCTCAACACATAGTGTTCCAGTCAGAGAATCTGAGTATCAACATAGAGATAATGGAGTATGAACTCATATGGTTTCAGACACACAAGACACAGCTCACAGCTCTATAAAGGAAATGTTGGGCAAAAAGGTGAACTCAGCTCCATCCTTCATTGAATCAGATGGCTCATTCATCACAAAACCCACTGATTTAATGACTTTTTCATTGCCAAGATTAGTAAACTTAGGCAGGACATGCCACCAACAAACGCTGAACCTTCATATCCATGCATAACTAACTAAATCAGCCTGCTACCGACCCTTAGTAAACCTTTGGAAGAAATGGTGTTTGACCATTTATAATGCTATTTCACAGTAAACAAATTAACAACTGACTTTCAGCACGCTTATAGGGAAGGGCACTCAACATGTACGGCACTAACACAAATGAAGGTTGATTGACTGAAAGAAATTGTGGGAACTGTTTTGTTAGACTTCAGTGCAGCTTTTTACATTATCGATCATAGTCTGCTACTGAAAAAACATACAGTGAATTCAGAAAGTATTCAGACCCCTTGACTTTTTCCACATTTTGTTACATTACAGGCTTATTCTAAAATTGATTACATTATTTTTTTCCATCAATCTACACACAATACCCCATAATGACAAAGCGAAAACAGGTTTTTAGGATAAAAAAAACCCCAGAAATACCTTATTTACATAAGTATTCAGACACTTTGCTATCAGACTTGGAATTGAGATCAGGTGAATCCTGTTTCCATTAATCATCCTTGAGATGAATCTAAAACTTGATTGGAGTCCACCTGTGGTAAATTCAATTGATTGGACATGATTTGGAAAGGCACACACCTGTTTATATAAGGTCTCAAAAGGCACCTAAAGACTTTCAGACCATGAGAAACAAGATTCTCTGGTCTGATGAAACCAAGATTGAACTCTTTGGCCTGAATGCCAAGCGTCACATCTGGAGGAAACCTAGCACCATCCCTACGGTGAAGCATGGTGGTGGCAGCATCATGCTGTGAGGATGTTTTTCAGCAGCAGGGACTGGGAGACTAGTCAGGATCGAGGCAAAGATGAACAGAGCAAAGTACAGAGAGATCCTTCATGAAAACCTGCTCCAGAGCGCTCAGGACCTCAGACTGGGGCGAAGGTTCACCTTCCAACAGGACAACGACCCTAAGCACACAGCCAAGACAACGCAGGAGTGGCCCAGTCAGAGCCTGGACTTGAACCTGATCGAACATCTGGAGAGACCTGAAAATAGTTGTGCAGCGACGCTCCCCATCCAACCTTACAGTGCTTAAGAGGATCTGCAGAGAAGAATGGGACAAACTCCCCAAATACAGGTGTGCCAAGTTGTAGCGTCATACCCAAGAAGACTCGAGTCTGTAATCACTGCCTAAGGTGTTTCAATAAAGTACTGAGTAAAGGGTCTGAATAATGATATTTCAGTATTTTCTTTATTTATAATTTTCTAAAAAACGGTTTTTGCTTTGTCATTATAGGGTATTTTGTGTATATTGATGAGGGAAAAAACAATTTCATCCATTTTAGATTAAGGCTGTAACGTAACAAAATGTGGAAAAAGTCAAGGGGTCTGAATACTTTCCAAATGCAGTGTACTCGTGTACTCCTGAGTGGCGCAGTGGTCTAAGGCACT
Organism: Coregonus lavaretus; assembly: GCF_964263955.1. Classification (NCBI taxonomy): domain Eukaryota; kingdom Metazoa; phylum Chordata; class Actinopteri; order Salmoniformes; family Salmonidae; genus Coregonus; species Coregonus lavaretus. The sequence goes on along the minus strand of NW_028158507.1, from coordinate 17,259 downwards.
GTATCGCAGTGCTAACTGTGCCACTAGAGATCCTGGTTCGAATCCAGGCTCTGTCGCAGCCGGCCACGACCGGGAGACTCATGGGCGGCGCACAATTTGCCCAGCGTCGTCCAGGGTAGGGGAGGGAATGGCCGGCAGGGATGTAGCTCAGTTGATAGAGCATGGCGTTTGCAACGCCAGGGTTGTGGGTTCGATTCCCACAGGGGCCAGTATAAAAAATATATATATATGTATTCACTAACTGTAAGTCGCTCTGGATAAGAGAGTCTGCTAAATGACTAAAATGTAAATGTATGTGTTATGGCTTTACATCTCCTGCCATATCGTGGATCGAGAGTGCAGCTTTTGGCTGCAGCTAATGGGGATCCTAATAAATACTCAAAAATACGGATATGACAATACAGCATACCAAAGTCAGACAGAGAGGGCACAGTTTATGTCATGTTTTTACTGTAAAACCCTTACTGCCGGAAGTCTCTGAGTCTTAAGGAAATGAGAACAAGAGGGTCAAGGTCATGATCAGAGTTTAAGAAAATACTAACAAAGAAAACAGATAAGAAAGATGGTGATAGAGGCCAAATAATAAATAACATTCCAACAACAAACTCTGAATCTTCATATATATGCATAACTGACCATATAATGAAAGACAAGCATTGTAACTTTGAATTCCGTGAAGTGAGTGTGGTTTGTCAATAGTGACAAACCACCTGGCACGACAACTTGGATGGAAAATCATTGAGGATGGTAGTGGACTATATTGCCACCCCTATTTGCCATCTCTTTAATCTAAGCCTACAGGAATGTGTGTGCCCTCAGGCCTGGAGGGAAGCAAAAGTAATACCTTTACCCAAGAATAGCAAAGCACCCTTTACTGGTTCAAACAGCCGACCAATCAGCCTGCTACCGACCCGTAGTAAACTTTTTTGGGGGAAATGGTTTGACCATTTACAATGCTATTATAACAGTAAACAAATTAACAACTGACTTTCAGCAAATTTATAAGGAAGGGCACTCAACATGTACGGCACTTACACAAATGACTGAAGATTGGCTGAAAGAAATTGATTATAAGAAGATTGTGGGAGCTGTTTTGTTAGATTTCAGTGCAGCTTCTGACATTATTAATCATAGTCTGCTGCTAAAATAACGTATTTGTTATGGCATCCTATGCCATATCGTGGATCGAAAGTGCAGCTTTTGGCAGCAGCTAATGGGGATCCTAATATATACTCGAAAATATGGATATGACAATACAGCATACCAAAGTCAGACAGAGAGGGCACAGTTTATGTAATGTTTTTACTGTAAATCCTTTACTGCCGGAAGTCTTTGAGTCTTAATGAAATGAAAACAAGAGGGTCAAAGTCATCATCAAAGTTTAAGAAAATACTAACAAAGAAAACAGATAAGAAAGATGTAAAATGTTTTTGTTTTTTTTACAGTGCCCAAACACAGTAGTAAGTCTGTTTCTTTTTGCAAATGGTTTATACTGACTCCGTCTGACTCCCTTACTTTGGTTTCTGTGCCGTCTCTTTAAAACCAAGCGTGAAGTACAGCCATTCGGTATAACAACAACCATCTAATTAAAACAGCTTTCAGAGTTCCCAGAATGCTTGTGTAAAGCCCTGCCAACTGGTCAAGCCTGGTCTTGATAGAGTTGGTAGATCCTTGTTTTAATTTGTGCCAATCTCTCTAAGTTCTGCTGGCCAGAGTGGTTGTGGAATGCATTCAGAGCAGGGCCAAAGCCAAGCAACACTACTGATAATGTGGATCCCCTCCAAACCAGACCCTTCTCAGCTGATAAAGACAGTGTATGCGCCCCAGATGTTCCCTATTCCCTATGTAGGCCTATAGGCCCTGGTCAAAAGTAGTACACTATATATGGAATAGGGTGCCATTTGGGACGCGACCAGTAACTTCTTCACAAGTACTTGAGCTGCTGATTGATGACAGAGGTATGAGCCTGTACTGTACATCATGTGTCGTTCTGTTGCATGAGCGCACAATGCACCAAACCCACACAGGACGTTCACTGATGTACAGTACACTGATGAAATTCCCAAATTGTTTACATAGTCAACTTACACACAGCTCTGACACACACATTTACCCCACCAGACATGCCACCAGGGGTCTTTTCACAGTCCCCAAATCCAGAACAAATTCAAGAAAACTTACAGTATTATATAGAGCCATTATTGCATGGAACTCTGTTCCATCTCATATTGCTCAAATTTTCAGCAAACCTGGTTTCAAAAAACAAATAAAGCAACACCTCAAGGCACAATGCCTCTCCCCTATTTGACCTAGATAGTTTGTGTGTATGTATTGATATGTAGGCTACGTGTGCCTTTAAAAATAAATGTATGTAGTTCTGTCCTTGAGCTGTTCTTGTCTATTCATGTTCTATATTATGTCATGTTTCATGTTTTGTGTGGACCCCAGGAAGAGTAGCTGCTGTTTTTGGAACAGCTAATGGGGATCCTAATAAAATACAAAATACCACTGGACGTTTTAATTTGATTAGAATTTAAATATAAACTAAATTGTCATTTTCAGCAGGCCTAAGTCTACTCAAAGTAACAACTAGATAATTATGAAAATCACTGAACTACTTCAAGGTGGTATGTCTGTGGTTTAAGTTTAGTGATACCCTGGTCCATGCATTGCTACTAGCTGATCAATTCTTTGCATGTCTATCCAAATATTCACTCACTATGAGCCTCCTTAAGTGTCTTAAGTAAATTATTCAGATGAAATGTGAGAGAAAACTGTGAGAAAGTCAAGACCATGATCTAAGTGTCTGGAAACCTCCAAAGTAGCATTGAGAAGAAATCTCTCAGATGCAGACCTAGATGGGCGTGTTCTGCCTTTTAAACTAATTGGTTTGGTGCGAGGAGCAGGCACGGGCCGTACCGGACTGGAGACACGCACCACTGGTTTGGTGCGAGGAGCAGGCACGAGCCGTTCCGGGCTGGGGACATGCACCACTGGTCTGGTGCGAGGAGCAGGCACGGGCCGTACCGGGCTGGGGACACGCACCACTGGTCTGGTGCGAGGAGCAGGCACAGGCCGTACCTGGCTGGAGACACGCACCACTGGTTTGGTGCAAGGAGCAGGCACAACCCGTCCTGGCTGGATGCTCACTTTAGCCCGGCAAGTGCGTGGCGCGGGCACCAAGCGCACCGGGCTGTGAATGCGCATTGGAGACACAGTGCGTATCACCGCATAACAGGGTGCCTGAACGGTCCCACGCTCCTTACAGCGAGTGTGGAGAGTTGGCTCTACTCTGAAACCTGGCTCTGTTGATAGACGGATCGGACCAAGGTGCAGCGTGGTATGCGAACATTTTACTTTATTAACTGAATACAGAATCAACACAACAAAATACAAACGACCGTGAAGTTCTTCAGGCTACAAAACCACAAGCCAAAACAGAAACAAGATCCCACAACTAAGGTAGGCAAAATGGCTGCATAAGTATGATCCCCAATCAGAGACAACGATCGACAGCTGCCTCTGATTGGGAACCACACCCGTCCAACATAGAAATACAAAATCTAGAATTCACACCCTGACCAAACCAACTAGAGAAAAACAGGGCTCTCAAGATCAGGGCGTGACACCCACACTTTTTCTATAGGATTGAGGTCAGGGCTTTGTGATGGCCCCTCCAATACCTTGACTTTGTTGTCCTTAAGCCATTTTGCCACAACTTTGGAAGTATACTTGGGGTCATTGTCTATTTGGAAGACCCATTTGCGACCAATCTTTAACTTCCTGACTGATGTCTTGAGATGTTGCTTCAATGTATCCACATAATTTTCCTTCCTCATGATGCCATCTATTTTGTGAAGTGCACCAGTCCCTCCTGCAGCAAAGCACCCCCACAGCATGATGCTGCCACCCCCGTGCATCACGGTTGGGATGGTGTTCTTCTGCTTGCAAGCGCTCCCCTTTTTTCCTCCAAACATAACGATGGTCATTATGGCCAAAGAGTTCTATTTTTGTTTCATCAGACCAGAGGACATTTCTCCAAAAAGTACAATCTTTGTCCCCATGTGCAGTTGCAAACCGTAGTCTGGCTTTTTTATGGCAGTTTTGGAGCAGTGGCTTATTCCTTGCTAAGCAGCCTTTCAGGTTATGTCGATATAGGGCTTGTTTTACTGTGGATATAGTTACTTTTGTACCTGTTTCCTCCAGCATCTTCACAAGGTCCTTTGCTGTTGTTCTGGGATTGATTTGCACTTTTCACACCAAAGTACGTTCATCTCTAGGAGACAGAACGCGTCTCCTTCCTGAGTGGTATGACGGTTGCGTGGTCCCATGGTGTTTATACTTGCGTACTATTGTTTGTACAGATGAACACGGTATCTTCAGGCATTCGGAAATTTCTGAACCATACTTGTGGAGGTCTACAATTATTTTTCTGAGGTCTTGGCTGATTTCTTTTGATTTTCCCATGATGTCAAGCAAAGAGGAACTGAGTTTGAAGGTAGGCCTTGAAATACATCCACAGGTACACCTCCAATTGACTCAAATGATGTCACTTAGCCTATCAGAAGCTTCTAAAGCCATGACATCATTTTCTGGAATTTTCCAAGCTGCTTAAAGGCACAGTCAACTTAGTGTATGTAAACTTCTGACCCACTGGAATTGTGATACAGTGAATTATAAGTGAAATAATCTGTCTGTAAATAATTGTTGGAAAAATTACTTGTGTCATGCACAGAGTAGATGTCCTAACCGACCTGCCAAAACTATAGTTTGTTAACAAGAAATTTGTGGAGTGGTTGAAAAAAGAATTTTAATGACTCCAACCTAAGTGTATGTAAACTTCCGACTTCAACTGTACCTAGCTTTAAGTGGCTGGTTGTAACATTGTAACTTGCTGTTTAGTAGCCATATCTACAATTAAAAAGAGAAGAGGTTCTACAATTGAGATACAATAGATCTCCGATTGCAAAACCGCCTCTATTTTTAGTCATAGATATGGCTACCTGTATTTTTTTTAGCCAACTTAGCTAGCTAGACTACCTAGCTACCTACCTATCTACCTAAGTTAGCAAACAGAAAAATAATGCTAGCCAGCTGTCACGAATTCCGCCCGAGACTGCTCCTCCTCCTTGTTCGGGCAGGCTTCGGCTTTCGTCGTCTCCGGAGTACTAGCTGCTACCGTTTGATGTTCTCTATGTTTGTTTGGTTTTGTCTGATTAGTGCACCTGTTCCATATCACGTATTGATTATGTCACCTATAAGTTTCCTTTGGTTTTGTTTGTAGTTGTGTGTTGTTGTCCGCCTGTCCGTTGGTGATTTGTATTTGCTCTCGTGTATTGACGCACTGTTTGCGTAATCCCTTGTATTTTGTGTATTGACGCACAGTATGCGTAATCGCTCGCCTCCGTTGTGTTGAGGCCCGTTATTTTGTATTGTCGTGTTTTGACTAGTAAAGTCTGTTGGACTAAGCTTCTGTGTCCTGCGCCTGACTCCAACACCACATCCACATCAGCTCGTGACACCAGCAATACACAATATGGGTTTCAGTAGATAAAATAAAGCTAGCTAGCTAGGTTGCTTGCAGGAATAATAACTTAGTTAGCTAGCCACTGTATTTGTCATCTGCCGTCTTGGTGCTGGCATTGGCTGTAGCTGAGCTTCTAGCTAAATCCAACTCTTTGTTTCGAATCCTCTTCGCTATATTCAGGTTGAAACATGTAAGGTTGAATGTCACCATGTAGCTAATAGAACATAAACAAATACTCCATTGTCTAATTCGTGTTGATGAGAGGAATCACTTGAAGCCATTTCAGTTTTGCCCGAAGGATTGTGTTATTAGTGTCCGCCTCCCTTTAAAAATAAACTGCCTTGGGGGTGGGATGTGGCCAGAGCCTGAAGCATTGCCCCCACACAAGTTGTAGTCTTTCAGAGACTGGGAAAAATGTGTCAGCTTGTATATTTAGCAATGAAACCTCCGATAGGAGCATTGTTGAATGATGTCCAATGACTCTATCGAACAAGGACAACCATATCTACACGCACAAAAATGTATAGTGCGATCAGTATAACATACAGTGAGGGAAAAAAGTATTTGATCCCCTGCTGATTTTGTACGTTTGCCTACTGACAAAGAAATGATCAGTCTATAATTTTAATAGTAGGTTTATTTGAACAGTGAGAGACAGAATAACAACAAAAAAATTCAGAAAAATGCATGTCAAAAATGTTATAAATTGATTTGCATTTTAATGAGGGAAATAAGTATTTGACCCCTCTCAATCAGAAAGATTTCTGGCTCCCAGGTGTCTTTTATACAGGTAACGAGCTGAGATTAGGAGCACACTCTTAAAGGGAGTGCTCCTAATCTCAGCTTGTTACCTGTACAAAAGACACCTGTCCACAGAAGCAATCAATCAATCAGATTCCAAACTCTCCACCATGGCCAAGACCAAAGAGCTCTCCAAGGATGTCAGGGACAAGATTGTAGACCTACACAAGGCTGGAATAGGCTACAAGACCATCGCCAAGCAGCTTGGTGAGAAGGTGACAACAGTTGGTGCGAGTATTCGCAAATGGAAGAAACACAAAATAACTGTCAATCTCCCTCGGCCTGGGGCTCCATGCAAGATCTCACCTCGTGGAGTTGCAATGATAATGAGAACGGTGAGGAATCAGCCCAGAACTACACGGGAGGATCTTGTCAATGATCTCAAGGCAGCTGGGACCATAATCACCAAGAAAACAATTGGTAAAACACTACGCCGTAAAGGACTGAAATCCTGCAGCGCCCGCAAGGTCCCCCTGCTCAAGAAAGCACATCTACAGTGGGGAGAACAAGTATTTGATACACTGCCGATTTTGCAGGTTTTCCTACTTACAAAGCATGTAGAGGTCTGTAATTTTTATCATAGGTACACTTCAACTGTGAGAGGCGGAATCTAAAACAAAAATCCAGAAAATCACATTGTATGATTTTTAAGTAATTAATTTGCATTTTATTGCATGACATAAGTATTTGATACATCATAAAAGCAGAACTTAATATTTGGTACAGAAACCTTTGTTTGCAATTACAGAGATCATACGTTTCCTGTAGGTCTTGACCAGGTTTGCACACACTGCCGCAGGGATTTTGGCCCACTCCTCCATACAGACCTTCTCCAGATCCTTCAGGTTTCGGGGCTGTCGCTGGGCAATACGGACTTTCAGCTTCCTCCAAAGATTTTCTATTGGGTTCAGGTCTGGAGACTGGCTAGGCCACTCCAGGACCTTGAGATGCTTCTTATGGAGCCACTCCTTAGTTGCCCTGGCTGTGTGTTTCGGGTCGTTGTCATGCTGGAAGACCCAGCCACGACCCATCTTCAATGCTCTTACTGAGGGAAGGAGGTTGTTGGCCAAGATCTCGCGATACATGGCCCCATCCATCCTCCCCTCAATACGGTGCAGTCGTCCTGTCCCCTTTGCAGAAAAGCATCCCCAAAGAATGATGTTTCCACCTCCATACTTCACGGTTGGGATGGTGTTCTTGGGGTTGTACTCATCCTTCTTCTTCCTCCAAATACGGCGAGTGGAGTTTAGACCAAAAAGCTCTATTTTTGTCTCATCAGACCACATGACCTTCTCCCATTCCTCCTCTGGATCATCCAGATGGTCATTGGCAAACTTCAGACGGGCCTGGACATGCGCTGGCTTGAGCAGGGGGAACTTGCGTGCGCTGCAGGATTTTAATCCATGACGGCGTAGTGTGTTACTAATGGTTTTCTTTGAGACTGTGGTCCCAGCTCTCTTCAGGTCATTAACCAGGTCCTGCCTTGTAGTTCTGGGCTGATCCCTCACCTTCCTCACGATCATTGATGCCTCACGAGGTGAGATCTTGCATGGAGCCCCAGACCGAGGGTGATTGACCGTCATCTTGAACTTCTTCCATTTTCTAATAATTGCGCCAACAGTTGTTGCCTTCTCACCAAGCTGCTTGCCTATTGTCCTGTAGCCCATCCCAGCCTTAAGCAGGTCTACAATTTTATCCCTGATGTCCTTACACAGCTCTCTGGTCAATCAATCAATCAATCAATTTTATTTTATATAGCCCTTCTTACATCAGCTAATATCTCGAAGTGCTGTACAGAAACCCAGCCTAAAACCCCAAACAGCTAGTAATGCAGGTGTAGAAGCACGGTGGCTAGGAAAAACTCCCTAGAAAGGCAAAACCTAGGAAGAAACCTAGAGAGGAACCAGGCTATGAGGGGTGGCCAGTCCTCTTCTGGCTGTGCCGGGTGGAGATTATAACAGAACCATGCCAAGATGTTCAAAAATGTTCATAAGTGACAAGCATGGTCAAATAATAATCAGGAATAAATCTCAGTTGGCTTTTCATAGCCGATCATTAGAGTTTAAAACAGCAGGTCTGGGACAGGTAGGGGTTCCATAACCGCAGGCAGAACAGTTTAAACTGGAATAGCAGCAAGGCCAGGCGGACTGGGGATAGCAAGGAGTCACCACGGCCGGTAGTCCCGACGTATGGTCCTAGGGCTCAGGTCTCTCAGTTGGCTTTTCATAGCCGATCATTTAGAGTTGAAAACAGCAGGTCTGGGACAGGTAGGGGTTTCGTAGCCGCAGGCAGAACAGTTGAAACTGGAATAGCAGCAAGGCCAGGCGGACTGGGGGCAGCAGGGTGTCATCATGCCCGGTAGTCCTGACGTATGGTCCTAGGGCTCAGGTTCTCAGAGAGAAAGAGAGAACGAGAGAATTAGAGAGAGCATACTTAAATTCACACAGGACACTGGATAAGACAGGAGAAGTACTCCAGGTATAACCAACTAACCCCAGCCCCCCGACACATAAACTACTGCAGCATAAATACTGGAGGCTGAGACAGGAGCGGTCCGGAGACACTGTGGCCCCATCCGAAGAAACCCCCGGACAGGGCCAAACAGGAAGGATATAACCCCACCCACTCCGCCAAAGCACAGCCCCCGCACCACTAGAGGGATATCCCCAACCACCAACTTACAATCCTGAGACAAGGCCGAGTATAGCCCACAGAGGTCTCCACCACAGCACAAACCAAGGGGGGGGGGGTCGCCAACCCAGACAGGAAGATCACGTCAGTAACTCAACCCACTCAATTGACGTACCCCTCCCAGGGACGGCATGAAAGAGCACCAGCAGGCCAGTGACTCAGCCCCTGCAACAGGGTTAGAGGCAGAGAACCCCAGTGGAGAGGGGAACCGGCCTGGCAGAGACAGCAAGGGCTGTTCGTTGCTCCAGCCTTTCCGTTCACCTTCACACTCCTGGGCCAGACTACACTCAATCATATGACCTACTGAAGAGATAAGTCTTCAGTAAAGACTTAAAGGTTGAGACCGAGTCTGCGTCTCTCACATGGGTAGGCAGACTGTTCCATAAAAATGGAGATCTATAGGAGAAAGCCCTGCCTCCCGCTGTTTGCTTAGAAATTCTAGGGACAATTAGGAGGCCTGCGTCTTGTGACCGTAGCGTACGTATTGGTATGTACGGCAGGACCAACTCGGAAAGATAGGTAGGAGCAAGCCCATGTAACGCTTTATAGGTTAACAGTAAAACCTTGAAATCAGCCCTTGCCTTAACAGGAAGCCAGTGTAGGGAAGCTAGCACTGGAGTAATATGATCAAATTTCTTGGTTCTAGTCAGGATTCTAGCAGCCGTATTTAGCACTAACTGAAGTTTATTTAGTGCTTTATCCGGGTAGCCGGAAAATAGAGCATTGCAGTAGTCTAATCTAGAAGTAACAAATGCATGGATTAATTTTTCTGCATCATTTTTGGACAGAAAATTTCTGATTTTTGCAATGTTACGTAGATGGAAAAAAGCTGTCCTTGAAACAGTCTTGATATGTTCGTCAAAAGAGAGATCAGGGTCAAGAGTAACGCCTAGGTCCTTCACAGTTTTATTTGAGACGACTTTACAACCATCAAGATGAATTGTCAGATTTAACAGAAGATCTCTTTGTTTCTTGGGACCTAGAACAAGCATCTCTGTTTTGTCCGAGTTTAAAAGTAAAAAGTTTTCAGCCATCCACTTCCTTATGTCTGAAACACAGGCTTCTAGCGAGGGCAATTTTGGGGCTTCACCATGCTTCATTGAAATGTACAGCTGTGTGTCATCCGCATAGCAGTGAAAGTTAACATTATGTTTTCGAATAACATCCCCAAGAGGTAAAATATATAGTGAAAACAATAGTGGTCCTAAAACGGAACCTTGAGGAACACCGAAATGTACAGTTGATTTGTCGGAGGACAGACCATTCACAGAGACAAACTGATATCTTTCCGACAGGTAGGATCTAAACCAGGCCAGAACTTGTCCGTGTAGACCAATTTGGGTTTCCAGTCTCTCCAAAAGAATGTGGTGATCGATGGTGTCAAAGGCAGCACTAAGGTCTAGTAGCACGAGGACAGATGCAGAGCCTCGGTCTGACGCCATTAAAAGGTCATTTACCACCTTCACAAGTGCAGTCTCAGTGCTATGATGGGGTCTAAAACCAGACTGAAGCATTTCGTATACATTGTTTGTCTTCAGAAAGGCAGTGAGTTGCTGCGCAACAGCTTTTTCTAAAATTTTTGAGAGGAATGGAAGATTCGATATTGGCCGATAGTTTTTTATATTTTCCGGGTCAAGGTTTGGCTTTTTCAAGAGAGGCTTTATCACTGCCACTTTTAGTGAGTTTGGTACACATCCGGTGGATAGAGAGCTGTTTATTATGTTCAACATAGGAGGGCCAAGCACAGGAAGCAGCTCCTTCAGCAGTTTAGTAGGAATAGGATCCAGTATGCAGCTTGAAGGTTTAGAGGCCATGATTATTTTCATCATTGTGTCAAGAGATATAGTACTAAAACACTTAAGTGTCTCTCCCGATCCCAGGCCCTCGCAGAGCTGTGCAGATCCAGGACAGCTAAGCCCTGGAGGAATACGCAGATTCAAAGAGGAGTCCGTAATTTGCTTTCTAATGGTCATGATCTTTTCCTCAAAGAAGTTCATGAATTTATCACTGCTGAAGTGAAAACCATCCTCTCTTGGGGAATGCTGCTTTTTAGTTAGCTTTGCAACAGTATCAAAAAGAAATTTTGGATTGTTCTTATTTTCCTCGATTAATTTGGAAAAGTAGGATGATCGAGCAGCAGTGAGGGCTCTTCGGTACTGCACGGTACTGTCTTTCCAAGCTAGTCGGAAGACTTCCAGTTTGGTGTGGCGCCATTTCCGTTCCAATTTCCTGGAAGCTTGCTTCAAAGCTCGGGTATTTTCTGTATACCAGGGAGCTAGTTTCTTATGACAAATGTTTTTCGTTTTTAGGGGTGCAACTGCATCTAGGGTATTGTGCAAGGTTAAATTTAGTTCCTCAGTTAAGTGGTTAACTGATTTTTGTCCTCTGACGTCCTTGGGTAGGCAGAAGGGGTCTGGAAGGGCATCAATGAATTTTTGTGTTGTCTGAGAATTTATAGCACGACTTTTGATGCTCCTTGGTTGGGGTCTGAGCAGATTATTTGTTGCGATTGCAAACGTAATAAAATGGTGGTCCGATAGTCCAGGATTTTGTGGAAAAACATTAAGATCTACAACATTTATTCCATGGGACAAAACTAGGTCCAGAGTATGACTGTGGCAGTGAGTAGGTCCAGAGACATGTTGGACAAAACCCACTGAGTCGATAATGGCTCCGAAGGACTTTTGGAGTGGGTCTGTGGACTTCTCCATGTGAATATTAAAATCACCAAAAATTAGAATATGATCTGCTATGACTACAAGGTCTGATAGGAATTCAGGAAACTCAGAGAGGAACGCTGTATATGGCCCAGGAGGCCTGTAAACAGTAGCTATAAAAAGTGATTGAGTAGGCTGCATAGATTTCATGACTAGAAGCTCGAAAGATGAAAACGTCATTTTTTTTTTTGTAAATTGAAATTTGCTATCGTAAATGTTAGCAACACCTCCGCCTTTGCGGGATGCACGGGGAATATGGTCACTAGTGTAACCAGGAGGTGAGGCCTCATTTAACACAGCAAATTCATCAGGCTTAAGCCATGTTTCAGTCAGGCCAATCACATCAAGATTATGATCAGTGATTAGTTCATTGACTATGACTGCCTTTGAAGTGAGGGATCTAACATTAAGTAACCCTATTTTGAGATGTGAGGTATCACGATCTCTTTCAATAATGGCAGGAATGGAGGAGGTCTTTATCCTAATAAGATTGCTAGGGTGGACACCACCATGTTTAGTTTTGCCCAACCTAGGTCGAGGCACAGACACAGTCTCAATGGGTATGGCTGAGCTGACTACACTGACTATACTATTGGCAGACTCCACTAAGCTGGCAGGTTGGCTAACAGCCTGCTGCCTGGCCTGCACCCTATTTCACTGTGGGGCTAAAGGAGTTAGAGCCCTATCTATGTTGGTAGATAAGAGGAGAGCACCCCTCCAGCTAGGATGGAGTCCGTCACTCCTCAGCAGGTCAGGCTTGATCCTGTTTGTGGGTGAGTCCCAGAAAGAGGGCCAATTATCCACAAATGTTATCTTTTGGGAGGGGCAGAAAACAGTTTTCAACCAGCGATTAAGTGCTGAGACTCTGCTGTAGAGCTCGTCACTTCCCCTAACTGGGAGGGGGCCAGAGACAATTACTCGATGCCGACACATCTTTCTAGCTGATTTACACGCTGAAGCTATGTTGCACTTGGTGACCTCTGACTGTTTCATCCTAACATCGTTGGTGCCGACGTGGATAACAATATCTCTATACTCTCTACACTCGCCAGTTTTAGCTTTAGCCAGCACCATCTTTAGATTAGCCTTAACGTCGGTAGCCCTGCCCCCTGGTAAACAGTGTATGATCGCTGGGTGATTCGTTTTAAGTCTAATACTGCGGGTAATGGAGTCGCCAATGACTAGGGTTTTCAATTTGTCAGAGCTAATGGTGGGAGCCTTCGGCGTCTCAGACCCCGTAACGGGAGGAGTAGAGACTAGAGAAGACTCAGACTCAGACTCCGACTCGCTACATAATGGGGAAAACCGGTTGAAGGTTTCTGTCGGCTGAATGAGCGACACCGGTTGAGCATTCCAACAGTATTTCCCTCCAGAAGCCATGAGAAAGTTGTCCGGCTGCAGGGACTGTGCGGGGGGAGTTATACTAACGTTACTGTCTGTACTTACTGGTGGCACAGACGCTGTTTCTTCCTTTCCTACACTGATAATACTCTTGCCTAACGATTGCGTCTGAAGCTGGGCTTGTAGCACAGCTATTCTCGCCGTAAGGCGAGAATTCTCCTGTATATTATGAGTACAGCGACTGCAATTAAAAGACATCATGTTAATGTTACTACTTAGCTTCGGCTGTTGAAGATGTTGATGAGCCATGTCCAGATAAAGCGTCCGGAGTGAAAAAGTTGAATAAGGGAAAAAAAGTTGCGATGGAAAAACGGAAAATAACGTAAAGTTGGCAGCTAAATCGCACAGGAAAATGACTCTTCTGTCTCGGGATAAACGTCCGGGGTGAAAAAGTTTAACGAAAAAAGATGAGTGAGGACAAAACTAAAAAGTTGGTAAATTTGTTGAACACAGAGATTGATTAAACGTTTATTAAAAGTAAAACGTGAATAGTTTGGCAGGTAGCCAAGTAGCAACAAACAGCAGAGCAGCACGGAGACAATGCGGAAGCGGTCTTGGCCATTGTGGAGAGGTTGGAGTCTGTTTGATTGAGTGTGTGGACAGGTGTCTTTTATACAGGTAACGAGTTCAAACAGGTGCAGTTAATACAGGTAATGAGTGGAGAACAGGAGGGCTTCTTAAAGAAAAACTAACAGGTCTGTGAGAGCCGGAATTCTTACTGGTTGGTAGGTGATCAAATACTTATGTCATGCAATAAAATGCAAATGAATTACTTAAAAATCATACAATGTGATTTTCTGGATTTTTGTTTTAGATTCCGTCTTTCACAGTTGAAGTGTACCTATGATAAAAATTACAGACCTCTACATGCTTTGTAAGTAGGAAAACCTGCAAAATCGGCAGTGTATCAAATACTTGTTCTCCCCACTGTACATGCCCGTCTGAAGTTTGCCAATGAACATCTGAATGATTCAGAGGAGAACTGGGTGAAAGTGTTGTGGTCAGATGAGACCAAAATCGAGCTCTTTGGCATCAACTCAACTCGCCGTGTTTGGAGGAGGAGGAATGCTGCCTATGACCCCAAGAACACCATCCCCACCATAAAACATGGAGGTGGAAACCTTATGCTTTGGGGGTGTTTTTCTGCTAAGGGGACAGGACAACTTCACCGCATCAAAGGGACGATGGACGGGGCCATGTACCGTCAAATCTTGGGTGAGAACCTCCTTCCCTCAGCCAGGGCATTGAAAATGGGTCGTGGATGGGTATTCCAGCATGACAATGACCCAAAACACACGGCCAAGGCAACAAAGGAGTGGCTCAAGAAAAAGCACATTAAGGTCCTGGAGTGGCCTAGGCAGTCTCCAGACCGTAATCCCATAGAAAATCTGTGGAGGGAGCTGAAGGTTCGAGTTGCCAAACGTCAGCCTCGAAACCTTAATGACTTGGAGAAGATCTGCAAAGAGGAGTGGGACAAAATCCCTCCTGAGATGTGTGCAAACCTGGTGGCCAACTACAAGAAACGTCTGACCTCTGTGATTGCCAACAAGGGTTTTGCCACCAAGTACTAAGTCATGTTTTGCAGAGGGGTCAAATACTTATTTCCCTCATTAAAATGCAAATCAATTTATAACATTTTTGACATGCGTTTTTCTGGATTTTGTTGTTGTTATTCTGTCTCTCACTGTTCAAATAAACCTACCATTAAAATTATAGACTGATCATTTCTTTGTCAGTGGGCAAACGTACAAAATCAGCAGGGGATCAAATACTTTTTTCCCTCACTGTAGAGCATTTGTAAAATGCCACAAAGCAGGACTATATTTATTTTCAGATCTCGCCCCCTCCATCAATACACCATCAATACACCGGAAGCTGTCATAGGGTGTATCATTCAGCTCGCAAGGCCCAGACCTGCCTTCCTCCTGGGCAATTATGTGTAAAACATCTCACTGACCTAGAAATGCCTCGGACATGATGAAAACAGTGGAAGCTGCTGAGGAGAGGTCGGCTCATAATAATGGCTGGAATGGAACGAATAGAATGGCATCAAACACATTAAAACCTTATGTTTGATGTATTTGATACCATTCCACTAATTCCGCTCCAGCCATTACCACAAGCCCTTCCTCCCCAATCAAGGTGCCACCAACCTCCTGTGGATGAAAACAATCCCAGATTCCCCCAGGGTGAAATTCCCCTTTAACGGTCATAATGGGTGAATGAATGGCTGTGAATGTGTGTTTACAACAATCTGATCCCCACATCTCTTTCCTCCTCCTCCTCCTCCTCACTCACAGGTGAAGAGGATCATCACAGTTTGGCCAGAGTCATGTGATGGTGCCTTGTGAGCAGGCCATCAGCAGAGAATACAATTGCAGAGCCATTGAGGATGCAAAAAACATCACCTTGATTTTAAAGGATGCCTGGATGTTCTTCAAAAGTGCTTTCCTCTCCATCTTAAATAAGCATGCCCCATTCAAAAAAATTCAGAACTAAGAACAGATATAGCCCCTGGTTCACCCCAGACTTGACTGCCCTTGACCAGCACAAAAACATCCTGTGGCATACTGCATTAGCATCGAACAGCCCCCGCGATATGCAACTTTTCAGGGAAGTCAGGAACCAATATACACAATCAGTTAGGAAAGCAAAGGCTAGCTTTTTCAAACAGACATTTGCATCCTGTAGCACTAACTCCAAAAAGTTTTGGGACACTGTAAAGTCCATGGAGAATAAGAGCACCTCCTCCCAGCTACCCACTGCACTGAGGCTAGGAAACACTGTCACCACCGATAAATCTACGATAATTGAGAATTTCAATAAGCATTTTGCTACGGCTGGCCATGCTTTCCACCTGGCTACCCCCAACTATCGGAGGGCCTGTTGTCTGGACCTCTGGCAGTCTCTATGGGGGTGCCACAGGGTTCAATTCTCGGGCCGACTCTATTCTCTGTGTATATCAATGATGTCGCTCTTGCTGCTGGTGACTCTCAGATCCACCTCTACGCAGACGACACCATTTTGTATACATCTGGTCCTTCATTGGACACTGTGCTAACAAACATCCAAACGAGCTTCAATGCCATACAACACTCCTTCCGTGGCCTTCAACTGCTCTTAAACGATAGTAAAACTAAATGCATGCTCTTCAATCGAACGCTGCTTGCACCCGCCCGCCCGACTAGAATCACTACTCTCGGCGGATCTGACTTAGAATATGTGGACAACTACAAATACCTAGGTGTCTGGTTAGACTGTAAACATCTCCAATCCAAAGTTAAATCTATAATCAGCTTCCTATTTCAAAGCCTCCTTGACTCATGCTGCTAAACATGCCCTCGTAAAACTGACAATCCTACCGATCATTGACTTCGGCGATGTCATTTACAAAATAGCTTCCAACACTCTACTCAGCAAATAGGATGTAGTTTATCACAGTGATATCCATTTTGTCACCAAAGCCCCATATACTACCCACCATTGTGACCTGTACGCTCTCGTTGGCTGGCCCTCACTACATATTCGTCGCCAAACCCACTGGCTCCAGGTCATCTATAAATCACTTCAAGGCAAATCCCCGCCTTATCTTAGATCACTCCACAAATTTCTTGTTAACAAACTATAGTTTTGGCAGGTTGGTTAGGACATCTACTTTGTGCAAAGTTCATGCTTCATGCTCTGCCACATCCCACCACCAAGGCAGGTTATTTTTGAAGGGAGGCGGACACTAATAACACAATCCTTCGGGCAAAACTGAAATGGCTTCAAGTGATTCCTCTCATCAACACGAATTCGACAATGGAGCATTTGTTTATGTTCTATTAGCTACATGGTGACATTCAACCTTACATGTTTCAACCTGAATATAGCGAAGAGGATTCGAAACAAAGAGTTGGATTTAGCTAGAAGCTCAGCTACAGCCAATGCCAGCACCAAGACGGCAGATGACAAATACAGTGGCTAGCTAACTAAGTTATTATTCCTGCAAGCCACCTAGCTAGCTAGCTTTAGTTTATCTACTGAAACCCATATTGTGTATTGCTGGCTAGCATTATTTTTCTGTTTGCTAACTTAGGTAGCTAGGTAGGTAGCTAGGTAGTCTAGCTAGCTAAGTTGGCT
>NW_028158508.1:12500-22500 GCF_964263955.1 Coregonus lavaretus | reverse complement strand
ATCTTAGAGAAGAGGGGGGAGAGGAAAGGATAGATCTTAGAGAAGAGGGGGGAGAGGAAAGGATAGATCTTAGAGAAGAGGGGGGAGAGGAAAGGATAGATCTTAGAGAAGAGGGGGGAGAGGAAAGGATAGATCTTAGAGAAGAGGGGGGAGAGGAAAGGATGTATCTTAGAGAGGAGGGAGGAGGGAAGGAGAGGAAGAGATGGATGATCGAGCATTGTGTAGTGTTTCTTCTAGTATTGTAGTATATCTCTGTATTAACAGCTGACAGGACTGTCCTTTGCGTGTAGGGTACAGGGAAGGCCAGGTGACACAGAGAGAGGACTGTCTGTGTGATTCTCTGAGATGAAGAGGTTTGAGATAAGAGGTATATCAGTCTACCTGTGTTTATTTCCTTCATATTGCCTCTGCAAGCTCTATGAGGGATTTAGGCCTGGGTTGCTGTGGGCTAAGCACGTTATGACAAACGCATTTGTAAAAAGTGCTAAACAAATCAAATTTGATTGATTGATTAACTGAAGTAAAGCTAACCTGCCAACAGCCAGCCAAGCATGCAGTTGAGTATTTTTCAGGTTTATTTACTGCTTGTCTGCCAGGTAGGTTGCCAGGTTGATCCTATCTGTATGAAGCTACAAGTTAGAAGCTCCCCTCTTTAAGGGATTAATGCTGAGTTTCCAGCTGGAAGCCAGATGAAGGCAGAACAAAACACACACACACATATACACACACACACACATATACACACTGCATACCCCCCCACCCCCACCACACACAGACAGATTTAAACAAAGATTTAATGATGGAAAACAACAGGTTTGGGTTGCATCCAAACAATTACTGTTAATTAATTAAACCATAGATTAAACTGAGGCAGAATAGTCGTCTGCACGCATGGCAACACGCTGGCTGAGGTATATGTGTGTGGTATGCTGACTTACTTGTGTGTGTGTGTGTGTTGGGGTGTGTGTGAGGGGGATGGGTGAGGGGGGGGGGGGGGGGGGGGGTGCATGTATGTATGTCTGTGTTCTATCTGACTGTATGTCTGTGTTCTATCTGACTAACTGTACTGTATGTCTGTGTTCAATCTGACTGTCTGTCTGTGTTCTATCTGACTGTCTGTCTGTGTTCTATCTGACTGTCTGTCTGTGTTCTATCTGACTGTCTGTCTGTGTTCTATCTGACTGTCTGTCTGTGTTCTATCTGACTGTCTGTCTGTGTTCTATCTGACTGTCTGTCTGTGTTCTTCTGACTGTCTGTCTGTGTTCTATCTGACTGTCTGTCTGTGTTCTATCTGACTGTCTGTCTGTGTTCTATCTGACTGTCTGTCTGTGTTCTATCTGACTGTATGTCTGTGTTCTATCTGACTGTATGTCTGTGTTCAATCTGACTGTATGTCTGTGTTCTATCTGACTGTCTGTCTGTGTTCTATCTGACTGTCTGTCTGTGTTCAATCTGACTGTCTGTCTGTGTTCAATCTGACTGTCTGTCTGTGTTCTATCTGACTGTCTGTCTGTGTTCTATCTGACTGTCTGACTGTGTTCTATCTGACTGTATGTCTGTGTTCTATCTGACTGTCTGTCTGTGTTCTATCTGACTGTCTGTCTGTGTTCTATCTGACTGTCTGTCTGTGTTCTATCTGACTGTCTGTCTGTGTTCTATCTGACTGTGTCTGTGTTCTATCTGACTGTCTGTCTGTGTTCTATCTGACTGTCTGTCTGTGTTCTATCTGACTGTCTGTCTGTGTTCTATCTGACTGTCTGTCTGTGTTCTATCTGACTGTGTCTGTGTTCAATCTGACTGTCTGTCTGTGTTCTATCTGACTGTCTGTCTGTGTTCTATCTGACTGTGTCTGTGTTCTATCTGACTGTCTGTCTGTGTTCAATCTGACTGTATGTCTGTGTTCTATCTGACTGTCTGTCTGTGTTATATCTGACTGTCTGTCTGTGTTCTATCTGACTGTCTGTCTGTGTTCAATCTGACTGTATGTCTGTGTTCTATCTGACTGTCTGTCTGTGTTCAATCTGACTGTCTGTCTGTGTTATATCTGACTGTCTGTCTGTGTTCAATCTGACTGTATGTCTGTGTTCTATCTGACTGTCTGTCTGTGTTCTATCTGACTGTCTGTCTGTGTTCTATCTGACTGTCTGTCTGTGTTCTATCTGAATGTCTGTCTGTGTTCAATCTGACTGTCTGTCTGTGTTCTATCTGACTGTATGTCTGTGTTCTATCTGACTGTCTGTCTGTGTTCTATCTGACTGTCTGTCTGTGTTCTATCTGACTGTATGTCTGTGTTCTATCTGACTGTCTGTCTGTGTTCAATCTGACTGTCTGTCTGTGTTCTATCTGACTGTATGTCTGTGTTCTATCTGACTGTATGTCTGTGTTCTATCTGACTGTCTGTCTGTGTTCTATCTGACTGTCTGTCTGTGTTCTATCTGACTGTCTGTCTGTGTTCTATCTGACTAACTGTACTGTATGTCTGTGTTCTATCTGACTGTCTGTCTGTGTTCTATCTGACTGTCTGTCTGTGTTCTATCTGACTGTATGTCTGTGTTCTATCTGACTAACTGTACTGTATGTCTGTGTTCTATCTGACTGTCTGTCTGTGTTCTATCTGACTGTCTGTCTGTGTTCTATCTGACTGTCTGTCTGTGTTCAATCTGACTGTCTGTCTGTGTTCTATCTGACTGTCTGTCTGTGTTCTATCTGACTGTGTCTGTGTTCTATCTGACTGTCTGTCTGTGTTCAATCTGACTGTATGTCTGTGTTCTATCTGACTGTCTGTCTGTGTTATATCTGACTGTCTGTCTGTGTTCTATCTGACTGTCTGTCTGTGTTCAATCTGACTGTCTGTCTGTGTTCAATCTGACTGTCTGTCTGTGTTATATCTGACTGTCTGTCTGTGTTCAATCTGACTGTATGTCTGTGTTCTATCTGACTGTCTGTCTGTGTTCTATCTGACTGTCTGTCTGTGTTCTATCTGACTGTCTGTCTGTGTTCTATCTGACTGTCTGTCTGTGTTCAATCTGACTGTCTGTCTGTGTTCTATCTGACTGTATGTCTGTGTTCTATCTGACTGTATGTCTGTGTTCTATCTGACTAACTGTACTGTATGTCTGTGTTCTATCTGACTGTCTGTCTGTGTTCTATCTGACTGTCTGTCTGTGTTCTATCTGACTGTATGTCTGTGTTCTATCTGACTAACTGTACTGTATGTCTGTGTTCTATCTGACTGTCTGTCTGTGTTCTATCTGACTGTCTGTCTGTGTTCTATCTGACTGTATGTCTGTGTTCTATCTGACTGTATGTCTGTGTTCTATCTGACTAACTGTACTGTATGTCTGTGTTCTATCTGACTGTCTGTCTGTGTTCTATCTGACTGTCTGTCTGTGTTCTATCTGACTGTCTGTCTGTGTTCTATCTGACTGTATGTCTGTGTTCTATCTGACTAACTGTACTGTATGTCTGTGTTCAATCTGACTTACCGGTTCTGGTTGTTTTGTTTCTGGTTTGTCGTTGTCAGAGTGGGAGGAGCTAGCGGCGCTGAGTGCTTCCTGTATGTCCAGATTGAGCTGATCCAACTTCCTCATCAGCTGACTCATAGAGTCACACCACGGGGACCGTGCCTGGGCCAGAGACACACACACACACACACACACACACACACACACACACACACACACACACACACACACACACACACACACACACATTATAAAGTGACAAGATTAGGCCCCAAAAAAAGCCTGGCACATGCCGACACAAACACAGGGTGGGACATACACAATGTAAACAGAGGAGACTGGTAGAGGAGGCTGGTAGAGGAGACTGGTAGAGGAGGCTGGTAGAGGAGACTGGTAGAGGAGGCTGGTAGAGGAGACTGGTAGAGGAGGTTGGTAGAGGAGGCTGGTAGAGGAGACTGGTAGAGGAGACTGGTAGAAGAGGCTGGGAGAGGAGGCTGGTAGAGGAGGTTGGTAGAGGAGACTGGTAGAGGAGACTGGTAGAGGGGGATGGTAGAGGAGGTGGTAGAGGAGGCTGGTAGAGGAGGCTGGTAGAGGAGGCTGATAGAGGAGACTGGTAGAGGAGGCTGGTATGAAACTACAGTTGAAACACACTGATGCATACAGAGCCCTCTGTGGATAAACTGAGGTTGGAGGAACACACATTAACATTTCATAAACTATGAAAGGGATGCAGTGTGGGTCAGTAGTAGTGCATGAGACAGAGTGTGTGTGTTACCATTGTCTTCTCCCCTCCCCTCACCCTCTCTCCCTCACCCCCTCTCGTCACCCTCTCTCCCTCACCCCCTCTCGTCACCCTCTCTCCCTCACCCCCTCTCGTCACCCTCTCTCCCTCACCCCCTCTCGTCACCTTCTCTCCCTCACCCCCTCTCGTCACCCTCTCTGCCTCACCCCCTCTCGTCACCTTCTCTCCCTCACCCCCTCTCCTCACCCTCTCTCCCTCACCTCCCCTCGTCACCCTCTCTCCCTCACTCCTCTCTCTTCTCTCTCCTTCCCACTCTCTTTCTCCCCACGCCTCCCTCACCTCACCCCACCCCACACTCCCCCTCTCCTCTTCACCAGCAGGTTATAAATAGCGTCCACAGTACAGAGTCGGTCCTCTGTGTCTCTGTAGGAATCTGGAGATCTGGGGTCGTAGGCTCACAGGAAATGACTTTACTGCCAAATCATAAATGAAGATATTTCACAAAATGGTCGACACGATCAGAGTAGTAGGGCTGGGGACGAGGGGTACTGTGAGTGTGTGTGTGTGTGTGTGTGTGTGTGTGTGTGTGTGTGTGTGTGAAGCAGCTCCTCAAAGAGACCCTATGTGCTTCTATCTGCCCCTAAGAACTCTGGGATTGAAACAAAGAAGCGTATTCATTTCCTGGAGGACAAGTACCTCAGTCAGTCAGGAGTGTGACCAATCAGGGCCTGGAGAGAGAGAGAAAAGGTAATAGAAATGAAGTGTTCAAAACAAATCATCAACATCACCGTTAGAGTAAGATCTCTCTCTCTCCATCTCTCTGTCCCTCTACACTGCATCAAATACCTCTCTCTCTCCCTCCCACAATCCTCTCATTCAGGAGGTGTCCCTTCAACCCTACACCCAGAGGGGTACACAACGTCCCCTGGCTCGGGTCTGGGCACTGGGAGGGGACACTGGGTGGGGCTAGGGGGGCTGTGCGGTGACTGGAGAACACGGGAGGCTGGGAAGGAGGGAACATGAGTTATGGAGAAGGGGTGGGGGAGGAGGGAACATTGGTTATGGGGAAGGGGTGGGGGAGGAGGGAACATTGGTTATGGGGAAGGGGTGGGGGAGGAGGGAACATTGGTTATGGGGAAGGGGTGGGGGAGGAGGGAACATTGGTTATGGGGAAGGGGTGGGGGAGGAGGGAACATGGGTTATAAGGAAGGGGTGGGGGAGGAGGGAACATGGGTTATGATCCCTGGAGGCCAAATAACACTGTAATATTGTGTCACTGATCCCTGGAGGCCAAACAACACTGTAATATCCAGAACTACTCTTGTTTACTTCCTCTGGAGAGAGGGAGGGAGGGATGGAGGGATGGAGGGATGGAGGGAGAGGTTTCGGACAGATTCACCACACACTGGCACATGCATGCGCACACACACACAGACTACGCTGGGGATCCTGACTGACCAGAGGGAGTGACCCCTAATCTGAGTGAGTCACAGTTGACCTCTGAACCCTAAAGGTCATAAGGTCACGGAGAGACAGAGTGATTCACCACAATACAATGTCCAGATTGACATTTACTATCAATTGAACTGCCTAACCCTAACCATTCCACTGAACCAGCCAGCTTTCCATGTCTTATTTACTAACCCTTCTTTACTGACTACCCTTCTTAAACTGATTTCACCCTTACTAGTCATCGTAACAGAAATGGATCACCATAACAGAGTAACAGACATCATAAGGCAGAGGCATTTCATCCCGATCTCCTCTGCATTATTGTAGCCATCTGCTGCAGCCTGTCAACTATGCCTCTGCCTATCCCTGTTCTCTCCTCTCCGCACAGGCTACACAAACGCCTCACACCGCGTGGCTGCTGCCTCTCTAACCTGGTGGTCCCTGCACGCACCACACACCTGGAGTTCCAGGTCTCAGGCAGCCTCTGGAACTGCCGTTCTGCCGCCAACGAGGCTGACTTCATCCCAGCCTATGCTACCCTCCAGTCCCTCGACTTCCTGGCACTGACGGAAACATGGATTACCACTGAAAACACTGCTACTCCTACTGCTCTCTCCTCGTCTGACCATGTGTTCTCGCATACCCCGAGAGCATCTGGTCAGAGGGGTGGTGGCACAGGAATCCTCATCTCTCCCAAGTGGTCATTCTCAATTTTTCCCCTAACCCATCTGTCTATCTCCTCATTTGAATTCCACGCTGTCACAGTCACTAGCCCATTTAAGCTTAATATCCTTGTCATCTATCGCCCTCCAGGTTCCCTTGGAGAGTTCATCAACGAGCTTGACGCCTTGATAAGTTCCTTTCCTGAGGATGGCTCACCTTTCACAGTTTTGGGGGATTTCAACCTCCCCACGTCTACATTTGACTCATTTCTCTCTGCCTCCTTCTTTCCACTCCTCTCCTCTTTTGACCTCACCCTCTCACCATCCCCCCCCACTCACAAGGCAGGCAATACGCTTGACTTCATCTTTACTAGATGTTGCTCTTCTACTAATCTCACTGCAACTCCCCTCCATGTCTCCGACCACTACTTTGTATCCTTTTCTCTCTCGCTCTCCTCCAACACTACTCACTCTGCCCCTACACAGATGGTAACGCGCCGCCGCAACCTTCGCTCTCTCTCTCCCACTACTCTCTCCTCTTCCATCCTATCATCTCTTCCCTCTGCTCAATCCTTCTCCCTCCAATCTCCTGATTCTGCCTCCTCAACCCTCCTCTCCTCCCTTTCTGCATCCTTTGACTCCCTGTGTCCCCTATCCTCCCGGCCGGCTCAGTCCTCCCCTCCAGCTCTGTGGCTTGATGACTCATTGCGAGCTCACAGAACAGAGCTCCGGGCAGCTGAGCGGAAATGGAAGAAAACTAAACTCCCTGCCGACCTGGCATCTTTTCACTCCCTCCTCTCTACATTTTCTTCATCTGTTTCTGCTGCTAAGGCCACTTTCTACCACTCTAAATTCCAAGCATCTGCCTCTAACCCTAGGAAGCTCTTTGCCACATTCTCCTCCCTGCTGAATCCCCCCCCCCCCCCTCCTCCCTCTCTGTGGATGACTTTGTCAACCACTTTGAAAAGAAGGTTGACGACATCCGATCCTCGTTTGTTAAGTCTAATGACACTGCTGGTCCTGCTCACACTGCCCTACCCTATGCTTTGACTTCTTTCTCCCCTCTCTCTCCAGATAAAATCTTGCGACTAGTGAATGCAGGCCGCCCAACAACCTGCCCGCTTGACCCCATCCCCTCCTCTCTTCTCCAGACCATCTCCGGTGACCTTCTCCCCTACCTCACCTCGCTGATCAACTCATCCTTGACCGCTGGCCATGTCCCTTCCGTCTTCAAGAGAGCGAGAGTTGCACCCCTTCTCAAAAAACCAACACTCGATCCCACTGATGTCAACAACTACAGACCAGTATCCCTTCTTTCTTTTCTTTCCAAAACTATTGAGCGTGCCGTCTTTAGCCAACTCTCTTGCTATCTCTCTCAGAATGACCTTCTTGATCCAAACCAGTCAGGTTTCAGGACTGGTCATTCAACTGAGACTGCTCTTCTCTGTGTCACGGAGGCTCTCCGCACTGCTAAAGCTAACTCTCTCTCCTCTGCTCTTGTCCTTCTAGACCTGTCTGCTGCCTTTGATACTGTGAACCATCAGATCCTCCTCTCCACCCTCTCCGAGCTGGGCATCTCCGGCGCGGCTCACTCCTGGATTGCGTCCTACCTGACTGGTCGCTCCTATCAAGTGGCGTGGCGAGAAGCTGTCTCCGCACCACGTGCTCTCACCACTGGTGTCCCCCAGGGCTCAGTTCTAGGCCCTCTCCTTTTCTCCCTATACACCAAGTCACTTGGCTCTGTCATATCCTCACATGGCCTCTCCTATCATTGCTACGCTGACGATACACAACTAATCTTCTCCTTTCCCCCTTCTGATAACCAGGTGGCGAATCGCATCTCTACATGTCTGGCCGACATATCAGTATGGATGACGGATCACCACCTCAAGCTGAACCCTGGCAAGACGGAGCTGCTCTTCCTCCCGGGGAAGGACTGCCCGTTCCATGATCTCGCCATCACGGTTGACAACTCCGTTGTGTCCTCCTCCCAGAGTGCGAAGAGCCTTGGCGTGACCCTGGACAACACCCTGTCGTTCTCCGCCAACATCAAGGCGGTGACCCGATCCTGCAGGTTCATGCTCTACAACATTCGGAGAGTACGACCCTGCCTTACACAGGAAGCGGCACAGGTCCTAATCCAGGCACTTGTCATCTCCCGTCTGGATTACTGCAACTCGCTGTTGGCTGGGCTCCCTGCCTGTGCCATTAAACCCCTACAACTCATCCAGAATGCCGCAGCCCGTCTGGTGTTCAACCTTCCCAAGTTCTCTCACGTCACCCCCCTCCTCCGCACACTCCACTGGCTTCCAGTTGAAGCTCGCATCCGTTACAAGACCATGGTGCTTGCCTATGGAGCAGTGAGGGGAACGGCACCTCCGTACCTTCAGGCTCTGATCAGTCCCTACACCCAGGCGAGGGCATTGCGTTCATCCACCTCTGGCCTGCTGGCTCCCCTTCCTCTGCGGAAGCATAGTTCCCGCTCAGCCCAGTCAAAACTGTTCGCTGCTCTGGCACCCCAATGGTGGAACAAGCTCCCTCACGACGCCAGGACAGCGGAGTCACTCACCACCTTCCGGAGACATTTGAAACCCCACCTCTTTAAGGAACACCTGGGATAGGATAAAGTAATCCTTCTACCCCCCCCCCCCCCCCCCCCGCCCATGGGGCGGAGGGTTTGGCCGGCAGGGATGTCCTTGTCCCATCGTGCTCTAGCGACCACTGTGGCGAGCCGGGCGCAGTGCACGCTGACTCGGTCGCCAGGTGGACGGTGTTTCCTCTGACACATTGGTGCGGCTTGCTTCTGGGTTAAGCGGGCACTGTGTCAAGAAGCAGTGCGGCTCGGTTGGGTTGTGTTTTCGGAGGACACACGACTCTCGACCTTCGCCTCTCCCGTGTCCGTACGGGAGTTGCAGCGATGGGACAAAGACTGTAACTACCAATTGGATATCACGAAATTGGGGAGAAAAAGGGGGTAAAATACCTACAATTTTTTTTTTAAGAATGTGGACCTGGCTGTAGCTCTGCCCCAGAGGAGAACGACTACTCCCTCTCAATGAAGCCACGGAAGTTCATGGCCGACCGCGGTACTGCAGTCATTGTTAGCAGAAAACAGGATCTCACGTTATAGTGAGTGGAAAAATGTCAATCTTCGTGTTCAATCTTGGTACCAATAATTGCTTCTAATACACCAGATGTATGTCCTTGAACTTATTATACAGAAGAAGTTATAAGGATAATTTAGCTGCTAATGGCAGCCTGCAGTACCCCAGTCAGCCTTCAACTTGAGATACTCAATTAGAGGGGCAGCACTGAGCTAGCCTGCAGCATCACTTCCCGGAGTAGCTCAAACTGCGCTTCATGAGACACCATCTTAACTGACTTCATTTGGCATAAACGCACTATTGAGTCTTCACATAGGAATGTATGGTGTCACGTGATCGATGGCTTTGTCCATATACAGCTATTGCTCTACCCCCAGACACGAACAGTGTTCTCTTCACTCTGTCAATCAGTGACTTTAAAACTTGGGTCTGCATCTGAAATGACACCCTATTCCCTATAGTGCACTACTTTTTACCAGGCAAACGTTAAGAGCACAGTTCTAGGAGAACCTGCCAGTAGAACGTTAAGAGAACAGTTCTAGGAGAACCTGCCAGTGGAACGTTAGGAGAACATGC
>NW_028158508.1:0-5000 GCF_964263955.1 Coregonus lavaretus | reverse complement strand
TGACACTCCAACACACACTACACTGACACTCCAACACACACTACACTGACACTCCAACACATACTACACTGACACTCCAACACATACTACACTGACACTCCAACACACACTACACTGACACTCCAACACATACGACACTGACACTCCAACACACACTACACTGACACTCCAACACACACTACACTGACACTCCAACACACACTACACTGACACTCCAACACACACTACACTGACACTCCAACACACACTACACTGACACTCCAACACACACTACACTGACACTCCAACACACACTACACTGACACTCCAACACACACTACACTGACACTCCAACACACACTACACTGACACTCCAACACACACTACACTGACACTCCAACACACACTACACTGACACTCCAACACATACTACACTCCAACACACACTACACTGACACTCCAACACACACACACACACACACACACACTACATAAGCTCACACACACAAAACACACACACACATAAACACACTTTCACATATGCTGCTGCTACTCGGTTTGTACTTTTACCACTTTTACCCCTACCCACATGAACATACTGAATTACCTCAACTACCTCAACTACCTCCTACCCCTAACTACAAGTACATACTGCGACCTGGACTATCTGCATTTACCCTTTTTGATTTAACTATTTTTATCACATACGCTGCTGCTACTGTTTATTATCTATCCTGATGCCTAGTTACTTTATCCCTACCTACACTGTATGTACATATCTACTTCTATTACCTGGTACCCCTGCACATCCACTCAGTACTGGTACCCCTTGTATATATAAGTTATCGTTACTCATTGTGGATCTATTATTACTTTTATTATTACGTGTTTTAGTTTTCTATTATTTCTCTATGTTCTTTCTCTCTGCGTTGTTTGGAAAGGCCCGTAAGAAATCATTTCACCATTAGTCTTCCCTATTGACTGTGAAATTCTATAGGATTCTTTCAGAGAAAACATTGAAATCTATAGAATTCTTTCAGAGCAAACATTGAATTCTATAGGATTCTTTCAGAGAAAACATTGAATTCTATAGGATTCTTTCAGAGCAAACATCGAATTCTATAGGATTCTTTCAGAGCAAACATCGAATTCTATAGGATTCTTTCAGAGCAAACATTGAATTCTATAGGATTCTTTCAGAGCAAACACTGAATTCTATAGGATTCTTTCAGAGAAAACATTGAATTCTATAGGATTCTTTCAGAGCAAACATCGAATTCTATAGGATTCTTTCAGAGCAAACATTGAATTCTATAGGATTTTTTCAGAGCAAACATCGAATTCTATAGGATTCTTTCAGAGCAAACATCGAATTCTATAGGATTCTTTCAGAGCAAACACAGAATTCCATGTTTGTCAAAAATGTATTTGGTCAACGGCAGGAGGTGGGAAGTAGGAACCTGTTGTTGGTTAGATCTGAGCTTCTCTCTGAGGGTCACACTATAGACAGAGAGAGTTGTTATGTGGTTTCATCCCTAATGACACCCTATTTCCTATATAGTGCACTACTTTTGACCCAGGGCCCATAGAGCTCTGATCAAAAGTAGTGCACTATATGAAGAATAGGGTGCCATTTGGGGCAGGGAAAACTTGATTCTTGATCAGCACTCCTTCTCTGAGACCCTTAATGAATACAGGCCCAGAGATGTTATCCTAAACAGAGGAGAATCTATAGACAGTAATATAGATCGCGTTTCTACCTGTGAGGATTTACCTTCGGTCAACATGTTTGCTTTGGTCGATTTGGTTGAGCTGTAATGATCTCTTTTCCTGTTATGTGGAGATAATAGCCCTGACCACTGATAGATAACAGCCCTGACCACTGATAGATAACAGCCCTGCCCTGACCACTGATAGATAACAGCCCTGACCACTGATAGATAACAGCCCTGCCCTGACCACTGATAGATAACAGCCCTGACCACTGATAGATAACAGCCCTGACCACTGATAGATAACAGCCCTGACCACTGATAGATAACAGCCCTGACCACTGATAGATAACAGCCCTGACCACTGATAGATAACAGCCCTGACCACTGATAGATAACAGCCCTGACCACTGATAGATAATAGCCCTGACCACTGATAAATAACAGCCCTGACCACTGATAGATAACAGCCCTGACCACTGATAGATAACAGCGTGGGCACACACTGCACATTGTCGATATAGGACTCGTCGGGTGTCGTCGGGTGAGGTTGTGTCTCTCTCTGGCGGGAGGTAAGCTTGGCATATATGGTTTATATGGTGTAGAGTAAAGCTTAAACTATGTATTTAGATTGTAGTTAGGTATTGTAGGTAGTTATCGTGGGTTATTGTAGTTATCGTGGGTTATTGTATGTAATTATTGTAGGTAAGTATTGTATTTGGCTGAGCCCGGTGAAGCACGAAGCTAGCTAACCCACTACCTGGACTAGCTAGCGGGTAGCTACTGATAACTATTAGCAACTGTGGATAGTTGTTTCCAATGTTATTTCACGCTTAAGAGTACCTATAATTATGCCAGCTGGCTGTCTACCATTCAGCTGTTTCTCTAACCTCATTATCTGAAGCGTTAACGTTAGGTAGTTTGTAGCTACTGTACTCGAAATGTAGCTAGCTTGTTGCTACCTGGATAGCTAACTAAACAATAGCTGGAACGACCTAGCGAACAGACGCGAACTGGCTGAATCGATTCAGTGGCTAGCTTTGCACTTAACTGGCTAACAGTAGCTACTAAGGGTAAGTTATAACCTACATTTGTGTTTTGTTTTTACATACTGGTAACCAGAGTCACTCAAGGGAAATCGGGACATGGGTGACTAGTTAACGTTAGCTTGGCTCTCTCTGTGTGTTCGTGCCGTGGGAGGAGGGGTTTTCGTTGGCAGAGAGCAATGGCTAGCTAGTATGCTAACTATTCTAGCTAACTAACTGGCTGAATAAGTTGACGACGGACTCACTCAAACTGTCAAAACTAACCTAAAACTTTACACAATGTTAGACACGGACACGAATGATCTGCTTGGCGTGTTAACACACTGGTGGTTTGTTGTAACCGAGTATTGGTGCTAAACCGTGTTATTGGAGGCTGGCATGCTAGTTGGCTATGGCGTCATAGGATTCGGTGCCCTGGACGGATTTCACGGAAGAATACTGTATCAAGTTAGCTAGCTGAATAAACTAAGTTAGTCTATTCCTAGAAAACATTGAACCGCTGTAGTTTACAACAATTATAATTTCTAAAGTGGAAGTTGGGAGAGTTATATTTGAGTGTTTCAGTGAAACGTAAGTGAGGGAGGCCCCGCACTCTCGCTTTCCCAGATGTTTAGTTAATTTCATTCCGATCTCCTTTGCATTATTGTAGCCATTTTCTGTAGCCTGTCAACTATGTGTCTGTCTATCCCTGTTCTCTCCTCTCCGCACAGGCTATACAAATGCCTCACACCGCGTGGCTGCTGCCACTCTAACCTGGTGGTCCCTGCACGCACGACCCACGTGGAGTTCCAGGTCTCCGGCAGCCTCTGGAACTGCCGTTCTGCGGCCAACAAGGCAGAGTTCATCTCAGCCTATGCTACCCTCCAGTCCCTCGACTTCTTGGCGCTGACGGAAACATGGATTACCACTGAAAACACTGCTACTCCTACTGCTCTCTCCTCGTCTGACCATGTGTTCTCGCATACCCCGAGAGCATCTGGTCAGCGGGGTGGTGGCACAGGAATCCTCATCTCTCCCAAGTGGACATTCTCTCTTTCTCCCCTGACCCATCTGTCTATCTCCTCATTTGAATTCCATGCTGTCACAGTTACTAGCCCATTCAAGCTTAACATCCTTATCATTTATCGCCCTCCAGGTTCCCTTGGAGAGTTCATCAATGAGCTTGACGCCTTGATAAGTTCCTTTCCTGAGGATGGCTCACCCCTCACAGTTCTGGGTGACTTTAACCTCCCTACGTCTACCTTTGACTAATTTCTCTCTGCCTCCTTCTTTCCACTCCTCTCCTCTTTTGACCTCACCCTCTCACCGTCCCCCCCTACTCACAAGGCAGGCAATACGCTTGACCTCATCTTTACTAGATGCTGTTCTTCTACTAATCTCACTGCAACTCCCCTCCAAGTCTCCGACCACTACTTTGTATCCTTTTCTCTCTCGCTCTCCTCAACACTACTCACTCTGCCCCTACCCCTACTTAATGCGCCGTCGCACCATCGCTCTCTCTCTCCCGCTACTCTCTCCTCTTCCATCCTATCATCTCTTCCCTCTGCTCAATCCTTCTCCCTCCAATCTCCTGATTCTGCCTCCTCAACCCTCCTCTCCTCCCTTTCTGCATCCTTTGACTCTCTATGTCCCCTATCCTCCCGGCCGGCTCGGTCCTCCCCTCCTGCTCCGTGGCTTGACGACTCATTGCGAGCTCACAGAACAGGGCTCCGGGCAGCCGAGCGGAAATGGAGGAAAACTAGACTCCCTGCGGACCTGGCATCGTTTCACTCCCTCCTCTCTACATTTTCTTCCTCTGTTTCTGCCCCCCCCCCCCCCCAACCATTTTGAAAAGAAGGTTGACGACATCCGATCCTCGTTTGTTAAGTCAAATGACACCACTGGTCCTGCTCACACTGCCCTACCCTATGCTTTGACTTCTTTCTCCCCTCTCTCTCCAGATGAAATCTTGCGACTTGTGACGGCCGGCCGCCCAACAACCTGCCCGCTTGACCCTATCCCCTCCTCTCTTCTCCAGACCATTTCCGGAGACCTCGCTCATCAACTCATCCTTGACCGCTGGCTATGTCCCTTCCGTCTTCAAGAGAGCGAGAGTTGCACACCTTCTCAAAAACCTACACTCGATCCCTCCGATGTCAACAACTACAGACCAGTATCCCTTCTTTCTTTTCTCTCCAAAACCCTTGAGCGTGCCGTCTTTAGACAACTCTCTTACTATCTCTCTCAGAATGACCTTCTTGATCCAAACCAGTCAGGTTTCAAG
>NW_028158509.1:0-12442 GCF_964263955.1 Coregonus lavaretus | reverse complement strand
GCCTCTCTCTGTATTCTAGATCTCCCACAGAGCACAGGGACCTGCCTGGACCACACCGTGTGTGTGTGTGTGTGTGTGTGTGTGTGTGTGTGTCTGACATCCACACTCACTGATGCATGACTCACCCTCCAGCATATCCACACACACACACACACACACACACACACACACACACACACACACACACACACACACCAAGCTCACACTCACACTGTAAACAGAACCAAGCTCTAAACACCCAAATCTCCCCCCCCAATCAGTCCGTGCCTGTGTCCGTTACACAACAACAGAGGGAGAATAGATCAGTCCGTGCCTGTGTCCGTTACACAACAACAGAGGGAGAATAGATCAGTCCGTGCCTGTGTCCGTTACACAACAACAGAGGGAGAATAGATCAGTCCGTGCCTGTGTCCGTTACACAACAACAGAGGGAGAATAGATCAGTCCGTGCCTGTGTCCGTTACACAACAACAGAGGGAGAATAGATCAGTCCGTGCCTGTGTCCGTTACACAACAACAGAGGGAGAATAGATCAGTCCGTGCCTGTGTCCGTTACACAACAACAGAGGGAGAATAGATCAGGGTGATCTAGTTAGCCTGTCCAGGAGGTTGGAAGATGGATTCAACGGTTGGAGTGTGTGTGTGGATACTAAGGAAGGTTTGAGCGTGGTGTGATGGTGGTGGTGTGATGTAGCTGAAACTGCATAGGGAGGGTGGAGGTTTGTCCCTCTCTTTCTCTCTCCCTCCTTCTCCCACTGTCCCTCTCTTTCTCTCTCTCTCCTTCTCCCACTGTCCCTCTCTTTCTCTCTCCCTCCTTCTCCCACTGTCCCTCTCTTTCTCTCTCCCTCCTTCTCCCACTGTCCCTCTCTTTCTCTCTCTCTCCTCTCCCTCCCTCCATCTCTCTCTAGGAGGTAGGGAGGGATAATCAGATAGAGGATTATGGTGTGACCTAAATCAGCTTGGCTAAGTGACAGATCTCCCTCCATACCGTCACCTCTACACACACACACACACACACACACACACACACACACGCACACACACACACACACACACACACACACACACACACACGTTACCTCTCTACAGGAGGCCGAGAAAACATCCCCACTACCTTGGGTGTGTCGCAAAAGCCCCCTATTCACTATATGGTGCACACCATTTGACCAGGGTCCTTAGGGAATAGGGTACCATTTGGAACACAGTCCTGATCATCATACCCCAGTCCTATACCCCAGTCCTATACCCTAGCCCTATACCCCAGTCCTATACCCCAGCCCTATACCCCAGTCCTATACCCCAGCCCTATACCCCAGCCCTATACCCCAGTCCTATACCCCAGTCCTATACCCTAGCCCTATACCCCAGTCCTATACCCTAGCCCTATACCCCAGTCCTATACCCCAGCCCTATACCCCAGTCCTATACCCCAGTCCTATACCCCAGTCCTATACCCCAGTCCTATACCACAGCCCTATACCCCAGTCCTATACCCCAGTCCTATACCCCAGTCCTATACCCCAGCCCTATACCCCAGCCCCAGTCCTATACCCCAGCCCTATACCCCAGCCCTATACCCCAGTCCTATACCCCAGTCCTATACCCCAGTCCTATACCCTAGCCCTATACCCCAGTCCTATACCCTAGCCCTATACCCCAGTCCTATACCCCAGCCCTATACCCCAGTCCTATACCCCAGCCCTATACCCCAGTCCTATACCCCAGTCCTATACCCCAGTCCTATACCCCTGCCCTATACCCCTGCCCTAAACACCAGTCCTATACCCCAGCCCTATACCCCAGTCCTATACCACAGCCCTATACCCCAGCCCTATACCCCAGCCCTATACCCCAGCCCCAGTCCTATACCCCAGCCCTATACCCCTGCCCTATACCCCAGTCCTATACCCCAGTCCTATACCCCAGTCCTATACCCCAGTCCTATACCCCAGCTCTATACCCCAGCCCCAGTCCTATACCCCAGTCCTATACCACAGCCCTATACCCAAGCAAGAGCTAGATGTTCCCAGCTAGCTTCCCCAACATTCCTCCCTCCCTCTCTCTCCTCCCCCATCCATTAGCCTGTCCTACAGCAGGTTGGAACTAAACATTTAGACTAGCCATGCCATCCCAGTTACAGCTAGACAGGCTGCCATCGTCTCACTCTGTTCCATTTGAAGACAGTGGAGTCAGCCAACACTATGGAGCCTGGCCCTGGGTCTCTGTGTGTGTGTTTGATGTTGAACTAGGAGAAAGCCGGAGGGCCTTGGCACAGCCATGCCAAGTTGCCCACCTCTCAGAAGATAAAGGATGATGCTGTGTCCCCTGTAACTGGTATAGCTCAGTCTCCTGCACATACATGAACCCAAACACTAGATTTGCTGCCTTCCACTATTATAGAGGGGATAGAGGGGGTCACTGGGTCCCAGTGTCTCTCCAGACCCCCCCGGGTTCCCCATCCCCCAAACCCTGTCACTATTATAGAGGGGATAGAGGGGGTCACTGGGTCCCAGTGTCTCTCCAGACCCCCCAGGGTTCCCCATCCCCCAAACCCTGTCACTATTATAGAGGGGATAGAGGGGGTCACTGGGTCCCAGTGTCTCTCCAGACCCCCCCGGGTTCCCCATCCCCCAAACCCTGTCACTATTATAGAGGGGATAGAGGGGGTCACTGGGTCCCAGTGTCTCTCCAGACCCCCCAGGGTTCCCCATCCCCCAAACCCTGTCACTATTATAGAGGGGATAGAGGGGGTCACTGGGTCCCAGTGTCTCTCCAGACCCCCCAGGGTTCCCCATCCCCCAAACCCTGTCACTATTATAGAGGGGATAGAGGGGGTCACTGGGTCCCAGTGTCTCTCCAGACCCCCCCGGGTTCCCCATCCCCCAAACCCTGTCACTATTATAGAGGGGATAGAGGGGGTCACTGGGTCCCAGTGTCTCTCCAGACCCCCCAGGGTTCCCCATCCCCCAAACCCTGTCACTATTATAGAGGGGATAGAGGGGGTCACTGGGTCCCAGTGTCTCTCCAGACCCCCCAGGGTTCCCCATCCCCCAAACCCTGTCACTATTATAGAGGGGATAGAGGGGGTCACTGGGTCCCAGTGTCTCTCCAGACCCCCCAGGGTTCCCCATCCCCCAAACCCTGACACTATTATAGAGGGGATAGAGGGGGTCACTGGGTCCCAGTGTCTCTCCAGACCCCCCAGGGTTCCCCAACCCCCAAACCCTGTCACTATTATAGAGGGGATAGAGGGGGTCACTGGGTCCCAGTGTCTCTCCAGACCCCCCAGGGTTCCCTATCAGCTGATGGAGGGATGTTCTGTTCTCTGTTCCTGAGAGGGATAAGAAACTACTAGATCCTACACCGTCATCAGCTCAGTTACGACCTGGTGAGGAACACACACTGTGGTTTAAATCTCTGAGGAACACACACTGTGGATTAAGTCTCTGAGTAACACACACTTTGGATTAAGTCTCTGAGTAAAAAACACTGTGGTTTAAATCTCTATCAATCTTCTACTTATACAGAACAAACACTCCCTCATTACTCAGAGAGAATGCTCAGATGAATGTGGCTCACTGGTGATGGTGAAAGCTCATGTTTCTGTTTACGAGTGTAGTTGATGCTCCTAACGTGATAATTCATCTTTCAATCTGAGTCAACGGGATGTCAGAGAGGACGATTGAGAACCGGGAGTAATCATGATTTACTGCTACAGCAAAGAGGCCAGTCTCAATGCTGACGCACGCGCACACACACACACACACACACACACACACACACACACACACACACACACACACACACACACACACACACACACACACACACACACACACACACACACACACACACACGCTCACACACACACACACACACACACACACACACGCTCACACACACACACACACACAGGTTACTCATTTTACAGGGTGACTAATACATTCCGCTGTAGCGTAATTTCAACAGTGTCATTTCCATATTAAAGTTAATGGAACTGAGGGTGATTTCAGCACTATTCCATGACTGCATACCAAATGGCACCCTATTCCCTATACAGTGCACTACTGTGGACCAGAGCTGGTCAAAAGTAGTGCACTATATAGGGAATATGGTGTAATTTGGGATATAATCCCCTGCTTGTAGTTCCACTAGGAAAATTCAGCGTTTGAATGCGAGCCCTGGTATTTAAAACCTGGACTCTTTCCCAGTCAGAAGAGGGATTGTGAATAGTTACAGAGGTGCAGCGCAGGCCAACTGTATATAAACTTTAACATTGCTCACCATGTTAAATATAGAACTTTGTAACATCACTATCTCTCACACACAACTAAGAATCACAGTCTATAGTTCTCTCTCTCTCTGATACGAACACAACCATTCCCTCTGTTTTTCTACCTACTCTCCAGAGTTAGATGAGAGGGTGAGGGGTGTAAACGAAGGGCTGAGGGGTGGAGACGAGGGGGTCAAGGTGGAGACGAGGGGGTGAGGGGGTGAGGGGTGGAGACGAGGGGGTGAGGGGTGGAGACGACGGGGTGAGGGGTGGAGACGAGGGGATGAGGGGTGGAGACGAGGGGGTGAGGGGTGGAGACGAGGGGGTGAGGGGTGGAGACGAGGGGGTGAGGGGTGGAGACGAGGGGGTCAAGGTGGAGACGAGGGGGTGAGGGGTGGAGACGAGGGGGTCAAGGTGGAGACGAGGGGGTGAGGGATGGAGACGAGGGGGTGAGGGGTGGAGACGAGGGGGTGAGGGGTGGAGACGAGGGGGTGAGGGGGTGAGGGTGGAGACGAGGGGATGAGGGGTGGAGACGAGGGGGTGAGGGTGGAGACGAGGGGGTGAGGGGTGGAGACGAGGGGGTGAGGGTGGAGACGAGGGGGTGAGGGGTGGAGACGAGGGGGTGAGGGGTGGAGACGAGGGGGTGAGGGGTGGAGAGACGAGGGGGTGAGGGGTGGAGACGAGGGGGTGAGGGGTGGAGACGAGGGGGTGAGGGGGTGAGGGGTGGAGACGAGGGGGTCAAGGTGGAGACGAGGGGGTGAGGGGGTGAGGGTGGAGACGAGGGGGTCAAGGTGGAGACGAGGGGGTGAGGGGGTGAGGGTGGAGACGAGGGGGTGAGGGGTGGAGACGAGGGGGTGAGGGGGTGAGGGGTGGAGACGAGGGGGTCAAGGTGGAGACGAGGGGGTGAGGGGGTGAGGGTGGAGACGAGGGGGTGAGGGGTGGAGACGAGGGGGTGAGGGGGTGAGGGTGGAGACGAGGGGGTGAGGGGGTGAGGGTGGAGACGAGGGGGTGAGGGGGTGAGGGTGGAGACGAGGGGGTGAGGGGTGAGGGGTGGAGATGAGGGGGTGTGGGAGTTAGGGTGAAGACGAGGGGGTGTGGTGGAGACGAGGGGGTGAGGGGGTGAGGGTGGAGACGAGGGGGTGAGGGGTGAGGGGTGGAGATGAGGGGGTGAGGGGTGAGGGGTGGAGACGAGGGGGTGAGGGGTGGAGATGAGGGGGTGTGGGGGTGAGGGTGGAGACGAGGGGGTGAGGGGTGAGGGGTGGAGACGAGGGGGTGTGGGAGTGAGGGTGGAGACGAGGGGGTGTGGTGGTGAGGGGTGGAGATGAGGGGGTGTGGGAGTGAGGGTGGAGACGAGGGGGTGAGGGGTGAGGGGTGGAGATGAGCGGGTGTGGGAGTTAGGGTGAAGACGAGGGGGTGTGGTGGTGAGGGTAGAGGGGTGCAGACGAGGGGGTGAGGGTGGCTCTAGAGTCTGCCCACAGTGTCCTCCCTCTGACCCGACGGAGGGATGAGGATGCCAGGAACATCCTATTGCCCAGGTGAGAGCTGCCCTTACCCTGGTATTTCCAGGAACATCCTATTGCCCAGGTGAGAGCAGCCCTTACCCTGGTATTTCCAGGAACATCCTATTGCCCAGGTGAGAGCAGCCCTTACCCTGGTATTTCCAGGAACATCCTATTGCCCAGGTGAGAGCAGCCCTTACCCTGGTATTTCCAGGAACATCCTATTGCCCAGGTGAGAGCAGCCCTTACCCTGGTATTTCCAGGAACATCCTATTGCCCAGGTGAGAGCTGCCCTTACCCTGGTATTTCCAGGAACATCCTATTGCCCAGGTGAGAGCAGCCCTTACCCTGGTATTTCCAGGAACATCCTATTGCCCAGGTGAGAGCAGCCCTTACCCTGGTATTTCCAGGAACATCCTATTGCCCAGGTGAGAGCAGCCCTTACCCTGGTATTTCCAGGAACATCCTATTGCCCAGGTGAGAGCAGCCCTTACCCTGGTATTTCCAGGAACATCCTATTGCCCAGGTGAGAGCAGCCCTTACCCTGGTATTTCCAGGAACATCCTATTGCCCAGGTGAGAGCAGCCCTTACCCTGGTATTTCCAGGAACATCCTATTGCCCAGGTGAGAGCAGCCCTTACCCTGGTATTTCCAGGAACATCCTATTGCCCAGGTGAGAGCAGCCCTTACCCTGGTATTTCCAGGAACATCCTATTGCCCAGGTGAGAGCAGCCCTTACCCTGGTATTTCCAGGAACATCCTATTGCCCAGGTGAGAGCAGCCCTTACCCTGGTATTTCCAGGAACATCCTATTGCCCAGGTGAGAGCAGCCCTTACCCTGGTATTTCCAGGAACATCCTATTGCCCAGGTGAGAGCAGCCCTTACCCTGGTATTTCCAGGAACATCCTATTGCCCAGGTGAGAGCTGCCCTTACCCTGGTATTTCCAGGAACATCCTATTGCCCAGGTGAGAGCAGCCCTTACCCTGGTATTTCTGGACCCGTTTTCATAAAGCATGCTGAGATCTGGTCCCCCTATCAATACATTAGAATGGGAAGGGTCAAACTGATCCTAGATCAGCAATCCTATGAGAAACGTTATGACTACAGTCCCTGGTGTACACTAAGTAACAGCACCTAGGCTCGTTGCCTGGAGCCTTGTTGCTGAGCTGCTTCTATGGGACATGAGTACTGTACATGAGTTAATGATTGAAAGCAACACAAATACCGGTAATCAAATGTAGGATTCTGAAACCTCCGTCTCCCCACTTCACTAGCCTTCCAGGTAAAAGCCTTTGATTCTATGGTGTGAGAACCTGAGTGAGTCAAAAGATGGAAAGCGGATCGCTGTTTTCCTTTTTTTCTTTGGCATATCGAGGAAAGAACCAAAAACCTCCAGCTTTAAAAGCGTGTGAGTGGCTGAGCTGAGCAGAGCATCAATTCCCTTTAATTTGGTTCATCACTTTAGTTATTTCCCAGAGAGAGTAGGGGGCATACAGGCCATGAGAAACATACACACACACACACACACACACACACACACACACACACACACAGACACACACACACACACACACACACACACACACACACACACACACACACACACACACACACAGACACACACACAGACACACACACACAGACACACACGCAGACACACGTACACTATTCATCTGATTCCTCCCATTCTTCCTGTCCTCTTCCCCTAGATTAGGTCACGGGTGCCCAAGGGACCCATCCCTTCTTCAAGGTTCATTTTCTATCTTTTTTTATTTTCAGTTTTTTTTTCCTTCTATCCATCATCGTGAAATAATTAACTGCTATAAGTGAAATTAATTACGCTAATTAGTTCAGGCGAGTTATTTTGGGCGCTGTGGCGATGACCTGGAAGCAGTGGAGAGAGAGAGAGGTGTGGAAGCGCCGACCTGTTCTCTGCCTGACAGGACCTCTTTCAACCCTGGCAGGGCTGAGGTCGCAGGACAAAGCTAGAGATCCTGGAACGGGACTCTACACAATATTGTAGTAGATATCTCTCTCTCTCCCTGATCTGAGGACAGCAGTAGCCAGACAGGTATTGTAGTAGATATCTCTCACTCCCTGATCTGAGGACAGCAGTAGCCAGACAGTTATTGTGTTTGTACACTGGCAGCTGCGTGTCTTTGAGCATTCAAGGTCTGGGGAGAGAGGTGCTCTGCTAGCATTTGAAGGAAAATAGAAATGTTGTCTGGCAGAAATAGCTGTAATCTCGACATTTCAGAACATCACATACTGTACAATCCCAGAGTATCAGGAGAGAGAGAGAGAGAGAGAGAGAGAGAGAGAGAGAGAGTGTCACGATCGTCGTAGTAATGAGTAGACCAAGGCGCAGCGTGAGAAACAAACATGACTTTAATTAGTTAAAATTTCTAAACAAAACAAAACACGACTCGTGAAGTCCACGGTGACACTGACCGAACACGGAACAAAAACCCACCATACATGGACCAAGCAGCGTGTCCAGGAACACACGCAGGAGGTGACTCTTGTGGATGTCCTCCTCGGTTGGGGGCAGATTACTGAGGAGGAGGCCGTCCGGTACCGGAGGGCGATAAAGGGGGAGACCCAGGCAGGAGAGGAGCAGCGGCGCCAAACGGGTCAACGTCGGACAGGCGAGAGGCAACCCCAAGAAATGTTTAGGGGGGGGCACACGGCATGGGCGACTGGGCAGCAGGAGGCTGCCACAGGGCGAAATGGGAGACGAGGAGAGAAGGCCACCGGGTTACGGGAGCCATTGGTGAGAGGAGGGAAGGAAGTTGTAGAGGCACGGCGAGAGGTACTGAGGTGTATTGCCAGTCCGGTCCGGCCCGTTCCTGATCCCCGTTTAAGGCCAGTGGTGTGTGTTCCCAGTACGGTCCGGCCTGTTCCTGCTCCACGCACCAAGCCTACGGTGTGCGTCGACAGCCCAGCCCGGCCTGTCCCTGCTCCACGCACCAAGCCTACGGTGTGCGTCGCCAGCCCTGCCCGGCCTGTTCCTGCTCCACGCACCAAGCCTACGGTGTGCGTCGACAACCCAGCCCGGCCTGTTCCTGCTCCACGCACCAAGCCTACGGTGTGCGTCGCCAGCCCAGCCCGGCCTGTCCCTGCTCCACGCACCAAGCCTACGGTGTGCGTCGCCAGCCCAGCCCGGCCTGTCCCTGCTCCACGCACCAAGCCTACGGTGTGCGTCGCCAGCCCTGCCCGGCCTGTTCCTGCTCCACGCACCAAGCCTACGGTGTGCGTCGACAGCCCAGCCCGGCCTGTCCCTGCTCCACGCACCAAACCTACGGTGTGCGTCGCCAGCCCAGCCCGGCCTGTTCCTGCTCCACGCACCAAGTCTACGGTGCGCGTCGCCAGCCCGGCCCGGCTCGTTCCTGCCACTCGCACCAAGCCAGGGGTGCGAGTCGTCAGTCCGGCACAACCCGTGCCTGGGTCATCGGTGCCAGATCAGGTACCGCTTTATTGCTCCCCAACGGAGCTGAAGCTAGCCGCTCCTGCTACGTCCAGGTCAGCTCCAGCCAGCGGAGCCAGACTGGACCAGGGGCGCTATGGGGGGTTCATTGGAGGGTGGTGGTCAAGGCCGGAGGCAGAACCGCCGCCGAGGAGGTATGCCCGCCCAGCCCTCCCCTGTTTTGCTTTAGTTGAGGCGCGGTCGCAGTCCGCGCCTTTAGGGGGGGGGTACTGTCACACCCTGGCTCTGGGACTCTATATGTTGAGCCAGGGTGTGTTCATTCTATGTGTTCTGTTTCTATGTTTGACTGAGTGACTCCCAATCAGAGGCAACGAGTGTCAGCTGTTTGCTGGTTGTCTCTGATTGGGAGCCATATTTAACTGTCTGTGTTTCACTTTGGGTTTGTGGGTTTTTGTTCCGTGTTCGGTCAGTGTCACCGTGGACTTCACGAGTCGTGTTTTGTTTGTATTTAGAAACTTTAACTAATTAAAGTCATGTTTGTTTCTCACGCTGCGCCTTGGTCTACTCACTCATACGACGATCGTGACAGAGAGAGAGAGAGAGAGAGAGAGAGAGAGAGAGAGAGAGAGAGAGAGTCAGAGAGTGAGAGAGAGAATATACATGATCAATTACAAATCTTAGAATCAGCTATTAAAGACTACCAGAACCCACTGGATTCTCCAATTACATTGAATGAACTACAGGACAAAATACAAACCCTCCAACCCAAAAAGGCCTGTGGTGTTGATGGTATCCTACATGATATGTAAATGTTGATGTAAATTTGACATACCAATTAGGATCTGGCTAAAAATACTTGAATCAGTTATAGAACCCATTGCCCTTTATGGTTGTGAGGTCTGGGGTCCGCTCACCAACCAAGAATTCACAAAATGGGACAAACACCAAATAATGCATGCAGAGCAGAATTAGGCCGATACCCGCTAATGATCAAAAATCCAGAAAGGAGCCGTTAAATTCTACAACCACCTAAAAGGAAGCGATTCCCAACTTTCCATAACAAAGCCATCACCTACAGAGATTATCCTGGAGAATCAAATCAAATCAAATGTTATTTGTCACATGCGCCGAATACAACAGACCTTATTTACTAAATAAACTAAATTAACAAATAGTAACACAATAAAATAACAATAACGAGGCTATTTGTACATGTAGGTAAGGGTGAAGTGACTATGCATTAGATAATAAACAGTGAGTAGCAGCAGCATAAAAACAAGGGAGGGGGGAGGTGTGTCAATGTAAATAGTCTGGGGAGGGGGGAGGGGTCAATGTAAATAGTCTGGGGAGGGGGGGAGGTGTCAATGTAAATAGTCTGGGTGGCCATTTGATGAATTGTTTCAGCAGTTCATGATTTGGGGGGTAGAAGCTGTTAAGGAGCCTTTTGGTTCTAAACTTGACGCTCCGGTACCGCTTGCCGTGCGGTAGCAGAGAGAACAGTCTATGACTGGAGTCTTTGACAATTTTTTCGGCCTTCTTCTGACACCGCCTGGTATATAGGTCCCTGGATGGCAGGAAGCTTGGCCCCAGTGACGTACTGGGCCATACGCACTACCCTCTGTAGTGCCTTGCGGTCGGAGGCCAAGCAGTTGCCATACCAGACGGTGAAGCAACCGGTCAGGATGCTCTCGATGGTGCAGATGTATACATTTTTGGAGGATTTGGGGACCCATG
Source organism: Coregonus lavaretus (assembly GCF_964263955.1). NCBI lineage: Eukaryota > Metazoa > Chordata > Actinopteri > Salmoniformes > Salmonidae > Coregonus > Coregonus lavaretus. The sequence continues at coordinate 1,507 of NW_028158509.1, read as the reverse complement.
CCAAATCTTTTCTAAAGCCCCTTGAATTCAATTCAATTGACAGAGAGAGAGAGAGAGAGAGAGATGAGAGAGAGAGAGAGGAGGAGTGAGAGATGAGAGAGAGAGAGAGAGAGAGAGAGAGAGAGAGAGAGAGAGAGAGGGTGAGTGAGTGAGTGAGGTCTCTTGTACAGCTAACTGTTATATCCCAACCCTGTAATCATAACAAACTATAGGCAGACCTTTTGATTATTACGACCCTTCCATCTGTTCGTCCCTCCCTATTTCATTAGCCTGTGTCCCAAAAGTACTGCACTATATAGGGAATAGGGTGCCATTTGGGATTTGGGATGCACACAACCGTTTCCATAATTCATATTTTCATTTCTTTGACCCTCTTAGCTTGCCATCAACGTAAATTGAAGTGTATTTTTTGTCCTGCACTAGTTGCATTAGGTAAAAGACCTTGGTCAAGGGTAGAGAGGCAGGCTGGGCAAGGCAGTGGCTCTGGATAAGAGCGTCTGCTAAATGACTAAAATGTAAAAATGTAAATGAAAGCTAGCCACAGCCCACGCTAACAAAGAACACAGAGTCACTTGGCTGGAGCCAGGAGGGCTCTCTCTCTCTTTCCCTCCATCTCTTTCTCTCTCTCTCTGCTTGGTCTCAATCTCCTCCATCTCTCTCCATTCTTACCCACCTTCTGCCCTCTCTCTTTCTCTAAAACCCCCCTCCCTCCTCTGTCCTCCATCTCTCTCCTTTCTCACCCACCTTCTGCCCTCTCTCTTTCTCTAAGACCCCCTCCCTCCTCTGTCCTCCAGCCATTCCTACATCCCTCGCTCTCTCTTTCCGTCCCTCTCTCCCCAACTTCCCTCCCCTCTCTCTCCCTTCTCCTTTCCCATACTTCATCTCTGTAGTGAGCATACCTGCGAGCCATGGCACACTTCACACATATGTTGATGTTAGTGAGGCAGGCAGACAGGCAGATGGGCAGGCAGAGACATACACTAGGCTATCTACACAGCAGACTATTACGCTAGGCTAGCTACACGGCAGACTATTACGCTAGGCTAGCTACACAGCATACTATTACGCTAGGCTAGCTACACAGCAGACTATTACGCTAGGCTAGCTACACGGCAGACTATTACGCTAGGCTAGCTACACAGCAGACTATTACGCTAGGATAGCTACACAGCAGACTATTACGCTAGGCTAGCTACACTGGCAGACTATTACGCTAGGCTAGCTACACAGCAGACTATTACGCTAGGCTAGCTACACAGCAGACTATTACGCTAGGCTAGCTACACAGCAGACTATTACACTAGGCTAGCTACACAGCAGACTATTACGCTAGGCTAGCTACACAGCAGACTATTACGCTAGGCTAGCTACACAGCAGACTATTACACTAGGCTAGCTACACAGCAGACTATTACGCTAGGATAGCTACACAGCAGACTATTACGCTAGGCTAGCTACACGGCAGACTATTACGCTAGGCTAGCTACACGGCAGACTATTACGCTAG
>NW_028158510.1:0-48662 GCF_964263955.1 Coregonus lavaretus | reverse complement strand
CCCAAATCTCTTTCTAACTCATCTGAAACCTCTCACTTTCCCCATGCCTGTTGCTTAAGCCCTTTTCTAGACTAATCCACAACTAGAGTCTTGTGTAATGTATCTGCCCTTCCCTGCTGTGCTGCAAGTGGATGTATGAGAGCTGGATTTGTAGCAGCCATGTCTAGCTACATATGTTATTTCCTTTTTTTCATACAATAATTATCTCCACACAGGATTTACTCACTTATGGTTGTCATATATGATGCTTTGCTCTGAGCCAATGTGCTTCAAATAAATGTGGGCTTGAAGTAGGAGCCCACATGACAAGGTTTGACTCATCCTACAGGGAATCTAAATGACCATTTAAAATGACCTGTGGGAGATGTTGAACATAATCAGATACCTCATGACATCATCAGATCAGCCCATCAGTCACAATCAGGTCTCAGTAGAGACTAGATTATGTTTCAGGAGGTGCTACTTTACGAATTGAAGCAGGCGGCTGTATGTGTCCAATTTGTGAATTGGTAAAGCTATCCAGCAGATTGTCAGATGTTCCTTCAGAAACACATTTGTTTTCCATTTATATTGTCTAACGATTCTTTCTGTGACATTTCCTGTGATTTGACGTTTATGGATCATCATGTGAAACGCCCAGCAGCAGGGAGACAGACTAGCAGGATGTATTTTCCTGCTCTTTAATATCACTGAGATGATGAGTCTGTCCAGGACAAGCTGTCAAACTCACTGAGCTGTGTCATAGAATATTACTAGCGCAAATTGCCAATACGCTGGACTGTAGAGAGAGCATGAAGAGAACTCTGCTGCACCAATCTCAATTCCATGTCTTGTCTATTCACCAAACCTAGTCTCTGTCCACCAAACCTAATTGCAGCATTACTGCAAAATACAAAATACAACCTTCCCATCTCTGCAGATTTCGCTGCGAAGAGACAGAGTCATTAGATCATTTATTTTGGTACTGTCCATCAGTAGCTTGTTTTTGGTCACAGGTCCAGGAATGGCTGAAGAATTGTAACATTTACCTGAAGTATGTATATTTATATGTATGTATGTGTGTGTGTGTATGTGTGTGTGTGTGTGTGTGTGTGTGTGTGTACTGACAAAAAAATATATGGGCGATTGGAAATGAGGCAGACAATTACATTGATGGAAGCTACAATCTATCTGCAATATAAAAATATAAAAAAATAACTAGTCTCTGTTCAACGAGATCTCAAAAACTCACTGCAAAAATGGATGTTTTGACTGACTCAATGAGTCATAATGCTGGCGACTAGGCTGCTCTGTTAACAACCTACTAATGAGGTCATAAAAGACTCCAAATGAACAATATAATAAAAATATGTCGGTGAGACACTGTGTGACCATTGGCTCCTTGAAATAACAGTAAATGTTCCCCTCTTCCTCCTCCCTGACACCCGATAAGGGACTTGTGACAGGCCATGCATCATGGCAGGCACTCTGATAAGTACAGGCCACGGTATCTAGCCTCACAATGAATTATATTGCTCTTCAGGACTCAGGACGTGGTTCAATTAACAAACCTCTTATGCCTCCAAACCTCCTATGCCTTACAACTTTTACATTAATGTTATGTCTCATGTACAGTGGCTTGCGAAAGTATTCACCCCCCTTGACATTTTTCTTATTTTGTTGCCTTACAACCTGGAATTAAAATGGATTTTAGGGGGGTTTGTATCATATGATTTACACAACATGCCTACCACTTTGAAGATGCAAAATGTTTTTTTTTGTGAAACAAACAAGAAATAAGACTAAAAAACTGAAAACTTGAGTGTGCATAACTATTCACCCCCCCAAAGTCAATACTTTGTAGAGCCACCTTTTGCAGCAATTACAGCTGCAAGTCTCTTGGGGTATGTCTCTATAAGCTTGGCACATCTAGCCACTGGGATTTTTGCCCATTCTTCAAGGCAAAACTGCTCCAGCTCCTTCAAGTTGGATGGGTTCCGCCGGTGTACAGCAATCTTTAAGTCATACCACAGATTCTCAATTGGATTGAGGTCTGGGCTTTGACTAGGCCATTCCAAGACATTTAAATGTTTCCCCTTAAACCACTCAAGTGTTTCTTTAGCAGTATGCTTAGGGTCATTGTCCTGCTGGAAGGTGAACCTCCGTCCCAGTCTCAAATCTCTGGAAGACTGAAACAGGTTTCCCTCAAGAATATCCCTGTATTTAGCGCCATCCATCATTCCTTCAATTCTGACCAGTTTCCCAGTCCCTGCCGATGACGAACATCCCCACAGCATGATGCTGCCACTACCATGCTTCACTGTGGGGATGGTGTTCTCGGGGTGATGAGAGGTGTTGGGTTTGCGCCAGACATAGTGTTTTCCTTGATGGCCAAAAAGCTCAATTTTAGTCTCATCTGACCAGATAGCAAAGGGGGTGAATACATATGCACTTTTCTGTTATTTTTTTTTTGAAACAAGTTATTCTTTTCATTTCACTTCACCAATTTGGACTGTTTTGTGTGTGTCCATTACATGAAATCCAAATAAAAATCTATTTAAATTGCAGGTTGTAATGCAACAAAATAGGAAAAATACCAAGGGGGATGAATACTATTGCAAGGCACTGTAAATATGGCTAATGTTTGCCAGGGTAAAGCTGCTCTCAGAAATATGTGCCTGTAGTTTATGGCCCAGTGCCAACTCTCTCTGCTCATGCACTGTATGTGTAGCCTACGGCACACTGTTTATATGGTCATTTAGCAGGTGCTTTTATCCAAAGCAGTTTACAATCATATGTCTCGTATAGGCTGAGTTTACACAGGCAGCCCAATTCTGATCTTTTGCCCAATTATTGGTCAAACTACCAATTAATGACAAAAGATCAGAATTGGGCTCCCTTTGTAAACGCAGCTTTAAGTGACCACTGCAGGTATCAAACCCACAACAACAGTAATGTTGCAAACACCAACGGCTTAAGCTTTATGGGCCAGTTGCTTATTTAAAAAATATATATTTTACTTGGAAACAATGCAGGTCAATTTCATATGCTGGTTTAAGTATGACAAAAACCCTGACTTTCTCTGCTGACTCAAATGTTTAGTGGCAGACCCGGGTGCTTGTGTCCTATTTTTCCCTATACCCTCTGATAATACATTCTCATTAAAAAATAAATTAAAAAATCAAAAGACTGTGACACTTATGACCTGTCCTAGATGGTTACCATCCCTTCTCTAACTCCACAGTCATATTGCCAACACAACCCCTTCCATAAGAATCCATTTACCATCCCTCTGTTCAAGTTAACCTGCTGGTCATTTCATTGGAGCAGAGATCAGAGGGGTATGCTACAAAGTAGGATCAATGACTTTGTCAGTTAACTTTGATAAACAACCAGTAATAACTATAGATTTTTTGGTGAATTAAGAAAACTAAACTGTTTGGTTGTTGAGGCAATTAGACTATGCCAATTTCAAGCTTATCTTTCATAATATTTTGGCAAGTTATCTGGCTAAGTCATTGATCTTGCTTTGTAGTATACCCCTCAGATCAGCTCTGGGTAGTTCACTCCTTGTTGATCACAGGGTTTGTGTTGAGTTCCTAATCCCTGCCTTTGTTCGGAGGAGAATGGGGACAGCTATGGGCCAGTGCAGATTGACCCGAGGGATTTTCCAACTGCTCCTTACAGGGCACAACAAAGGCGTTATCCCTGCAGACGCCAGACCAGAGCTATGCCCCACCAACAACAACAAAATACCAAGCTATAGGGTGACGGACTGGAAGGGCTAAAAACAGCGCTTCTGAAATACCATTTGAGTCGAAAAACCTCTGTTAAAATAAAATGAATGGTTTTGAAATGAATGCTTGAGAAACAAGTTGTAATTAAAACTCTTTTGAATTGAATATACAAGTTACATTTGAAGGACTTATAGGAAGGGAGTGGTGAGGGAAATAAATCAACTGGTGGTTCCAAGAACCACAAAACTGCAACAGCTTAATTTGACTCCTCCAAAACAAGCCAAAGCTTTGGATCAACACCAGTAACCAAAGGCCCACTAGAGCACTGTAGCTTAGTTATTACATTTACATTTTAGTCATTTAGCAGACGCTCTTATCCAGAGCGACTTACAGTTAGTGAGTGCATACATTTTCATAGTTATGATTCTAAAACACTAGGCCAGGACAGTTAGCTTACATTTTAATTGTATCTACTGTACATAGCCACTGTATGGATTTAGGTAGGGGTTGAAGGGCAAAATGTTGAGAATGCCTTAACGGATGAACACCATCAATGCACAAAACAACCTCATACAGTAGACTACAGATGTTAGATCTTAATTTGACCTGTTTCGAACAGCTGGAAAAGAATCCTGCAGCAACAGGATATGTGAAGTATTTTGTGGACTATAATTAATGGACATTTTAATAGGGGTTGATACATTTGTAGTTAGGGCAAATCAAGTCAGACATTTTAAAGTGGAAATTACAAACTTTAGAATACTTTTTAAACCTTGAATATACTACAAGTTGCATTTCCTGCTGTGTAGTGCATTTCCTGCTGTGTAGTACATTTCCTGCAACAACAGGGTGATCAAATTAAGATTGTACATCTGCACTTTGGCTACATGGACATCCTCCAGGGCACTATCTGTAAAGTGAAACACTATGCCTTCTAACCAGGGGTCATTGAGATAGTTGCTAGGGCGACCATGATTGTTGTCATCCTGATGGTGTTTCATTTCGGGGACTTCCGTCATACAGCACTTAGAATTGGGTGCATGTTTGTAACACTGCTTTTTTGCAGCTAGGGGAAACTCAACTGCTCCGCGGCAGAGATAGCTCTTCACCAACATCTTTACAGTAAATGTCTGGCTTTTGTCACACTTGGCAGAGTGAGATGGATGATTGTCCTGTGATGTTGTGGGCCGTGGGAAGCGCTATACAGTGGGGAAAAAAAGTATTTAGTCAGCCACCAATTGTGCAAGTTCTCCCACTTAAAAAGATGAGAGAGGCTTGTAATTTTCATCATAGGTACACGTCAACTATGACAGACAAAATGAGATTTTTTTTCTCCAGAAAATCACATTGTAGGATTTTTAATGAATTTATTTGCAAATTATGGTGGAAAATATGTATTTGGTCAATAACAAAAGTTTCTCAATACTTTGTTATATACCCTTTGTTGGCAATGACACAGGTCAAACGTTTTCTGTAAGTCTTCACAAGGTTTTCACACACGGTTGCTGGTATTTTGGCCCATTCCTCCATGCAGATCTCCTCTAGAGCAGTGATGTTTTGGGGCTGTCGCTGGGCAACACAGACTTTCAACTCCCTCCAAAGATTTTCTATGGGGTTGAGATCTGGAGACTGGCTAGGCCACTCCAGGACCTTGAAATGCTTCTTACGAAGCCACTCCTTCGTTGCCCGGGCGGTGTGTTTGGGATCATTGTCATGCTGAAAGACCCAGCCACGTTTCATCTTCAATGCCCTTGCTGATGGAAGGAGGTTTTCACTCAAAATCTCACGATACATGGCCCCATTCATTCTTTCCTTTACACGGATCAGTCATCCTGGTCCCTTTGCAGAAAAACAGCCCCAAAGCATGATGTTTCCACCCCCATGCTTCACAGTAGGTATGGTGTTCTTTGGATGCAACTCAGCATTCTTTGTCCTCCAAACACGACGAGTTGAGTTTTTACCAAGAAGTTCTATTTTGGTTTCATCTGAACATATGACATTCTCCCAATCCTCTTCTGGATCATCCAAATGCACTCTAGCAAACTTCAGACGGGCCTGGACATGTACTGGCTTAAGCAGGGGGACACGTCTGGCACTGCAGGATTTGAGTCCCTGGCGGCGTAGTGTGTTACTGATGGTAGGCTTTGTTACTTTGGTCCCAGCTCTCTGCAGGTCATTCACTAGGTCCCCCCGTGTGGCTCTGGGATTTTTGCTCACCGTTCTTGTGATCATTTTGACCCCACGGGGTGAGATCTTGCGTGGAGCCCCAGATCGAGGGAGATTATCAGTGGTCTTGTATGTCTTCCATTTCCTAATAATTGCTCCCACAGTTGATTTCTTCAAACCAAGCTGCTTACCTATTGCAGATTCAGTCTTCCCAGCCTGGTGCAGGTCTACAATTGTGTTTCTGGTGTCCTTTGACAGCTCTTTGGTCTTGGCCATAGTGGAGTTTGGAGTGTGACTGTTTGAGGTTGTGGACAGGTGTCTTTTATACTGATAACAAGTTCAAACAGGTGCCATTAATACAGGTAACGAGTGGAGGACAGAGGAGCCTCTTAAAGAAGAAGTTACAGGTCTGTGAGAGCCAGAAATCTTGCTTGTTTGTAGGTGACCAAATACTTATTTTCCACCATAATTTGCAAATAAATTCCTTAAAAATCCTACAATGTGATTTTCTGGATTTCTTTTTCTCAATTTGTCTGTCATAGTTGACGTGTACCTATGATGAAAATTACAGGCCTCTCTCATCTTTTTAAGTGGGAGAACTTGCACAATTGGTGGCTGACTAAATACTTTTTTACCCCACTGTATGTGGTGGTTACAGGGGCATGCATGGGAAAACCAATCTAATTCTCCTCACACAGGAAATGAAGAAGACCAATCCACTCCCCTCCTCTCCATTCCCCAATCTCACCCCTGACATCACACTGGCTATACAATAGATTTTTGTCCATTCTCTGGTTTCATTCCTGACCCCCCCCCCCCCGTCTTAGAATCTGACAGCTTGTTGACATTGTACGGGTACCGTAGTAACAGACAGTACATCTCCCGCTCTGCCCTTCCCTCTTCCCCGTACAACCAACTGAAGAGGTCTGTGGGTCACATGATAACCTCTAATCAGCAGGGATGACCTTGTTCTGGTTAGCACTTCTGGTTAGCTGTGTTTCAGAGATTAGGTCTTCCTACGACACACAGAGGTCACGCTGCTCCAATCCACCATTTTCCTCACAAAACAGCTCTCATGTGGCTACCTCAAGTTCACTCTTCACGATACACATGATGTCATAAAACTATAAATACAATAAATCTATAAATACCGTAAAACTGCAAATACCATAATACCACAAACTGACCTCCATACCCTCACTAGCTTTCTCCATTATGGCATGGATGTAATTTTAGTCCTCATTATGGGTTTGTCAAATAACACACTGGGATAGTCTTGGGGTGGGAGTTCTCACTTTTAGTGTGGTTTACTGTTTGTATCCACACCCAGGAGTGATTGTTCTCTTCCACAAAGTACAGCAGCAACGACTCACAGCTGCCCCCTGTCTATCCGCTGTCCGTCAACATGACTGATAAGCCCCAGGTCTGACACTACTGGGAATCCAAACGCCAGGTCTGACACTTCTAGGATTCCAAGCCCCAGGTCTGACACTTATAGGATTTAATGCTCCAGGTCTGACTCTTCTAGGATTCCAAGCCCCAGGTCTGACACTTATAGGATTTAATGCCCCAGGTCTGACTCTTCTAGGATTCCAAGCCCCAGGTCTGACACTTCTAGGATTCCAAGCCCCAGGTCTGACACTTCTAGGATTCCAAGCCCCAGGTCTGACTCTTCTAGGATTCCAAGCCCCAGCAGCATCTAGGGCAGGGGTGTCAAACGTACGGCCCGCGGGCCGGATCAGGCCCGCAAACGGGTTTAATCCGGCCCGCGAGATGATTTTGAATAAAAATAAAAAAATAAAATTATTATTTTATTTTTTATTTTTTTAAGTATAAAAATGCGCTGCAATTTTTCAATAAAATAAACTGCTGTTCCAATTGCGTCCACTGGATGGTGCAATAGCAATTGTGTTAAGCAAGCAAACTGTTTATACCGGGGCAGAGCAAGTAGGTCAAGCACGTGCAGCCAATGAGCTACTTTGTTTTGCCCGCGATATTTATTACGGCTTCTACTTTTAACATTATGTGCTTTGGCACCCTCATTGCCCCAATATGTCTCTGTCAAAAAAGAGAAAAGTGGACGCAGAGTGCAGAGTGTTCCAAGAAAAATGGTCATCCTATTTAATCACGGAATTGAATGGGAAAGCTGTATGTTTGGTGTGTTCAGAGCATGTTGCAGTGCTGAAAGAATATAACCTTCGTCGCCACTATGTGAGTCTTCATGCCGACAAATATGACAACTTTCAAGGACAGCGGAGATGAGAGAAGGTGAATGAACTGTTGGCGGGTCTGAAGAAACAGCAGTCTGTGTTTACTCACAGTCGAGACATCAGTGACACTGCAGTGAAAGCTAGTTACCTCATTACTAATGAAATCGCAGTGGCTTCAAAACCATTTAGTGAGGGTGAATTTGTAAAAACATGCATGATGAAGGCAGCGGAGATTGTGTGCCCTGAAAAGCGGCAGGCTTTTGCAAATATCAGCCTGACAAGAAACACAGTTGCAGACAGGATTTCCGATCTTTCAGTGGATTTGGACAGCCAGTTGAAGCAAAAAGTTAAGTCATTTATTGCGTTTTCGGTTGCAATTGATGAAAGCACGGACATTACAGATGTTGCACAACTGGCCATTTTTTCATCCGCGGAGTTGATGACACATTGACCGTCACGAGGAGTTCGTGGAGTTGGTGCCGATGACAGATACAACGACAGCAGCTGATATTTTTACCGCACTCGTCGGCGCGCTGGACAGGGTCGGAGTGGACTGGTCCCGCGCTGTCAGCCTGGCTACAGATGGTGCGCCCTCAATGATCGGGAAAAAAGCAGGCGTTGTGACAAAGTTCAGAGAGAAAGTGCAATCTGCAAATGGAGGACGTGATTTTTTGACTTTTCACTGTATTTTGCACCAGGAGTCATTAAAGATGGATAACGTCATGAAGGTGGTCATCCAAACTGTTAATTTCATCCGATCCAGAAGCCTGAATCACCGTCAGTTTGACAGCCTTCTCAGAGAGAAAGACCACATCTATGGCCTGCCATACCACACTGAGGTAAGATGGTTTAGCCGAGGTGCTGTGCTGAGGCATTTCTTTGATTTACGAGAAGAAATTGAACAGTTCATGGAAGAAAAGGGCAAACCAGTGTTAGAATTTCATTCCGCAGAATGGATGCCGGACCTTGCATTTATGGTGGATGTTACAGAGCACCTGAATAACTTGAACAAACAGCTGCAAGGGCGCAACAAAGTTGTCACGCAGTATTATGACAGCATACGTTCTTTCAAGTTGAAGCTGTCATTGTGGGAGACGCAACTTGCCGGTGGTGATGCAGCTCACTTCCCCTGTCTGAAAAATGTGTGCGCGACCCAACATGTGGCAGACATGAAGCGGTTCAAAGATAAAATAACTGGACTGTTACGGGAGTTTGAGCAACGCTTTCAGATTTATGTTTATATGTTTTTATGTTGATGTGCTATTGTTTTTAATTGATTTTATTTTATTTGTATATTTAACCTATTCTTGACTCTGTGGTTCTTGCACTTGTTTGGGGAACAGGATTTCATTATTTTTATCTACATTTCTGCCTGAGAAATGACACCCTGATATAGTTCTGTGATCTGTGATATACTTCTGTGAATCACTGAGGCATTGTGTGTTTGTGTGTTCTTTGTCCTCAGAACTTTCAAATAACTTGAGGTGTTTTATGATTAATAGTGATGTTGTGCTTTTGGACACTGTCCTCAGGCTCCAGCTTTATGTTTATATGTTTTTATGTTGATGTGCTATTGTTTTTAATTGATTTTATTTTATTTGTATATTTAACCTATTCTTGACTCTGTGGTTCTTGCACTTGTTTGGGGAACAGGATTTCATTATTTTTATCTACATTTCTGCCTGAGAAATGACACCCTGATATAGTTCTGTGATCTGTGATATACTTCTGTGAATCACTGAGGCATTGTGTGTTTGTGTGTTCTTTGTCCTCAGAACTTTCAAATAACTTGAGGTGTTTTATGATTAATAGTGATGTTGTGCTTTTGGACACTGTCCTCAGGCTCCAGCTTTATGTTTATATGTTTTTATGTTGATGTGCTATTGTTTTTAATTGATTTTATTTTATTTGTATATTTAACCTATTCTTGACTCTGTGGTTCTTGCACTTGTTTGGGGAACAGGATTTCATTATTTTTATCTACATTTCTGCCTGAGAAATGACACCCTGATATAGTTCTGTGATCTGTGAAACAGTTCTGTTAATCACTGAGGCATTGTGTGTTTGTGTGTTCTTTTTCTTTAGAATTTTCAAATAAACTTGACGTGTTTTATGATTAATAGTGATGTTGTGCTTGTACTATTTTGGACACACTGTCCTCAGGCTCCAGCTTTATGTTGTATGTTGATCGTATTAAAACAAAGAAAACAATCTGAAGTTGTTGTTTTTAAGTTATATATACCATGATTTTTCCGGTCCGGCCCACTTGGGAATAGATTTTCCTCCATGTGGCCCCTGAGCAAAAAAATGAGTTTGACACCCCTGATCTAGGGGATACAAAGAGCAGCAGAATGTCCAGGTGGAAGCTGCCCATAGGCATAGGTGTGAAATCAGTTTAGTCTCCCCCAAACCTGACCTTAATCACTAGGGAGGGAGATGTGAAACTGTCCTTAAATCAGCACATAGGGGCAACTTTGTCATATTCTGCTGTGAAACAGTCCTTGAGTCCTGGGCCAAGCTGACACGATGGCGGTTTATATTTCACCTTGAGATATCTTGCAGCTCGACGTTTTTTTTCTATCAAATACATTTAATGTTTGCATGGATCTCTACCAGCCTTCACTCTCAAAGCTCTAAGCCCCCTTGAGTACCACTCTAAAACTGAGATTGCTTGTTGCCACGGAACAACGCATCCTATTTCAAACGTTCCTACCCCCTTCCTAACGTCTCATGTCAACAAACATTGCCTCTCTTCTATGCACACTCCGAGGAGCATCAATGTTGTTATCATGCTCCCTGGCTGGCTTAATTCTTAGCTCTGCTCAGATGTGATAAAAGCCAATTGGCCAATCAGGTGGAGCCTCTCCCCTGTCGAGCCCAGTGATGTCATCAGCCCTCTCCCCCTCCTGTGAAGGTCAGGGACCACAGAGATCTCCCTGCCATGTTACTACTACTAGCCCCTGTAGGAGGTCACATGACCAGTGATGCTGTAGGAGACCCATCCCCCGAAGCTCGAGGCCGGGAGGAGGTCTAGGGGCTATGTGTGAGGGGGGATAGGTGGGGGGAACCAGTGTAGCACGTGCACGCTCGCTTGGCATGTGTGCAGCCAGCCTGGCCTGTTGCCATGGCGCCTGTTTAGCTCCTGTCTGATAGGTCTGTGGGGAGGCGGGCTGCTCTTCTCCTCTCCTGGCTTCAGACTTCGCTCAGGGAAGGGACACACAGACCCACTCTCCTAGAGCTAGCTAGTAGATGCAATAAGGCTTCGCTCTCCATAAATCCTCCATGTGTGAACCTACAGTGTAAAACCCGTCCTACCCCAGAAAACCCCCTCTATTCTCCAACTACACATTTGACAATCCACTTCATGACATAGGCATGCTACCTAACATGTTATTACTTGGGACTGTTCTGTTCCTCCTCTAATATTCGTTACATACTAACCTGAGAAGGACACTATTTGAAGCTCAGACATAAAATCGGAAAATACCTCAGCACCTCGTGAACACTGACGACACCTCAGTGTGAAGGTGGTCTTCCCAGAGACGCCACAACTCTCGTCTTCTCGGCCCATCAGGTCGTGTGTATTCGTTGTGCAGCCCCTCCTCTCATCTCTCTCTGCAAGGAGGCAGTTCTTACGTAACGCTAGTAGGGTATTGACTTGCAGGTACATGGGGCCTCCTCTGTTGATGTCAATGTCCTCTCTCTTTAAGGTGTCCTAGCTGTCAGTGTTGTGAGGAAATGGAGGCCTGTGTGCCATTACACTCTCTTACTTCCTCTCACGATCTCTCTTTTGTCCCTCTCTCTCTCCTTCATTTTATGCGGAAGACCCCAACTCCCAATCAAATTGCCTTGTTTTGTTTGTTTGCATGTGTGTATTTTCTTAGACCTGCTACATGATGTCATCATACACTTCCTCAATACTTATTTTTTTTTGAGTTGAATTACACTTCCCCATAAAATCCATCCAACCCACTCACAACATATCTCCTCTTTTTCACTGGGATTGATAAAGACGATGACGCATGGTCACTCCTCTCTATCTCCAAATGACACATCACGGTTGCTTTCCCAGGCACCACCAAGTGCTGGGAGAACCGAGCTACAGAGCCACAATGGCAGCTTGGCGGAGCAGAAATCAGGTTTGTTGTTGTTTAATCTGATCTAACTCTCTCTCATTTAAAGCCAGTCCAGAAGAACACTCTGTCCTGAGAACCAGATAGTATCTAAATGTAACCATAATGCCTTATCACGATGACCTGAAGGATCAGGGAGGTGCTCTCTCTCTCCTCATCTCTCATTCTCTCCTTCTCTCTCTCTTAACCTCTCCTGCTCTCTTTCTCTCTCTCAATAGCCTCGTTCACACCTTGTGCTAAATTGTGAGTTTTGTGATCTGATCAATGTGATCCAATCACTATCTGATCAAGGTTTGTCGCGTCTACACATTGTATTGAAATGTGTCTCGTGTCCACATTGTGACCACATTAGCTGGTGCCAGATATTCTTTCAAAATAATATGGATTTATTTATTTTAAGACAGTTACTGATGCCATAAGTCAATGGTACTACTTGTCAATGATTTTAGAGGCCGGTGTAATGATGATTTAAATGGTTTGACCAGCCAGATCTGTTTACACTTGATTGATATCCAGACACAATGCGTGTCTGACTACCTCCGGAGGTGGTCAGGAAGATCAGATCACAATGCGTCTAAAAATGTGGGCACAATCAGAATGTGGACAAGATCAGGACAAAGGGCGCATGTTAGAACCAGGTATAAACGGGGCTTCTCTCTTTCTTTGGCACAGAAAACCTTCCTTTGAAACACAAAGCGCAGTATTTAAAACCAAGTTGTGGGAACGAAGCCTTTCCATGCAGACAGTGCTCTCTGTCTCACTTAGGATGGTTGTACAGTAATGATGATTGTCAATTGTCTATCAGTGTGTAGAGGTTTCCACCCCCCCCCCTAGTCTGTGAGTCAGTAGCCTAGAAACAGGGAGTAGAGCCAGGTGAGAAAGTGAATCCAGTGGTGCTGGTGCATATGTCTGCCGTGCACAGTTCTCTCTGGGGATCAGGTTTCAGTGTAGCAGTCAATGAATAAGTCATGATGACAGACAGACGCAATACAGCAGCAATAATCAGCCAGCTATGGGCCCCTGGAGTCAGGTTCAACAACAGAAACACTACACTGAGAGGTGTGTGTGTGTGTGTGTGTGTACTGAGAGGTGTGTGTGTGTACTGAGAGGTGTGTGTGTGTACCGAGAGGTGTGTATGTGTGTTCACTGAGAGGTGTGTGTGTGTGTGTGTGTGTGTACTGAGAGGTGTGTGTGTGTACTGAGAGGTGTGTGTATACTGAGAGGTGTGTGCACTGAGAGGTGTGTGTGTGTAGTGAGAGGTGTGTGTGTACTGAGAGGTGTGTGTGTATATTTTTACGAGTGGTGTAGCCTACTGTATGTGCATCAGTGAATAGTATGTGTGTTGTGATAATGATAAAGAGAGTGTGTGTTGTGATAATGATGGTAGTATGTGTGTTGTGATAAGGATGTTAGTGTGTGTGTTTTGATAATGATGTTAGAGAGAGAGTGTGTTGTGATAATGATGTTAAAAAGAGTGTGTGTTGTGATAATGATGTTAGAGAGAGTGTGTATTGTGATAATGATGTTAGAGAGAGTGTGTGTTGTGGTAATGAGGTTAGAGAGTGTGTGTTGTGGTGGGGTGGAATGAAAATCCAGAAGGTTTCCCAAACCAAGACCATGGGCCTGAGGTAAACTAAACTCTAGTGTTCTCTGTCATGGCTCTGTCCTCTGTGCCCTCTACTCTTCTCCCAGTGTCCTCTAAAGCCCCCTCCTCCCTGCAGTGCCCTGGCTCCTGGCCCACAACAGGTTCCCCGGCCACCCATCTCACACACTGTCTCATTAAGCTATCTCCCGCCTGCCCGCCCGCCCGTCGCCTAGTTGGCTGACACTGTGCTGGGACCTCCGTCCGCCATACCCCTGAGGCTACTGCCTGCTCCCGCCCTCCCGCCACCGGTCAGATAGATACGCCTCTGTCTCGTGATGTATCCCCATACAGGAGTCCGAAACAGAACCCCACTGTTGGGCCGCTGCCACTCCTGTCCTGGTCGCCCTGGCTACTTAATGTAATTACAGAAAGGGAAGCCAGCCAGGTCTCAACAGGCAGTCAGGAACTATGTTAGAAATGGTACCCTATATAGTGCACTACTTTTGACCAGGTGTAGTGCACTATATAGGGAATAGGGTACTATTTCAGATGCAAACGGGCAGTCAGTCCACCAGTCAGTCTACGCTGCCTGGCCACCCTCACCCCGGCCCTCTCACAGCACTACTGAGACGAGTTGGAAATTGCACAGTCACTCCACTCCTCCTAATTTGAGCTCCCGGTGGCAAACACACAGGGCTCCCATTCATAAAAACCTTTCTGATGGAAAACCAAAATAGAGCTGCTGAGATTAAGTTGCTGCTGCATGTGTTAGAGACGAAATCCAAGAGGAGGAACCTTCGGTGGTGGAGTAGCTGACAGGTAGGCCTGAGGAAGGAAACACCGCAACTACTCAGTATGGCTGTCATCCCTCATTTTACTGTATTGCACTTGACTTGAAGTTTGCTAACAACAACCTCAATGTTTATTTTAGACAAGCTATATCCCTTCTGATAAAACTTGGAACCAGAGCCAAACTGTATCAGGGCCCTATTCAATAGGCTTCCGAGTGGCGCAGCAGTCTAAGGCACTGCATCTCAGTGTTTGAAGCGTCACTACAGACCTCCTGGTTCGATTCCAGGCTGTATCACAACCGGCCGTGATTGGGAGTCCCATAGGGCGGCGCACAATTGGCCCAGCGTCGTCCGGGTTTGGCCGGTGTAGGCCGTCATTGTAAATAAGAATTTGTTCTTAACTGACTTGCCTAGTTAAATAAAGGTACAAATAAATAAAAATATGTGAAGTTCAGCTTTACAGCGTGATTGAAATTTAAAGGCAACGTTCCCACTTTAGCGGAGACTGTAAACGCTGCATATGTCTGCTCAATCGGAAATTACCTTTACATTTCTATAGTGGAATCAATAAAGCTTCAGCTTTACATATTGAATAGAGTCCTTAGTAAAAAGCTAGCCTTTCTGTAGTCCAAGATGTACTCTTAAGGAGCCTACCATTTCTCCTTAAGATCCAAGGACCTTCCATGTTATTTTCAGAGGTAGACTGGCGCTGACACTCCAGTTAAACGTGAATCGATTCTCAATAGCGATACGGTTCTAGAAATGTAAAGCCCTTTACTTAATAATTTCACAAATACAAAATATAGACTTACTGTAGACCACAGGAGGCTTCTGAGGGGAGGTTGGCTCATAATAATGGCCGGAATGGAGCAAATGGAATGGCATAAAACACATGGAAATCATGTCTTTGCAGTATTTGATACCATTCCACCGATTCCGCTCCAGCCGTTACCACGAGCCCGTTCTCATTTTACATTTACATTTACGTATAACCACTTTACATGCCCCCCCCCGCTTCTCCTTCACACAAATCCAGACAGCTGATGTTCTAAAAGAGCTGCAAAATCTGGACCCCTACAAATCATCTGGGCTAGACAATCTGGACCCTTTCTTTCTAAAACTAGCCGCCGAAATTGTCGCAACCCCTATTACTAGCCTGTTCAACCTCTCTTTCGTAACGTCTGAGATCCCCAGAGATTGGAAAGCTGCCGCGGTCATCCCCCTCTTCAAAGGGGGTGACACTCTAGATCCAAACTGTTACAGACCCATATCCATCCTGCCCTGCCTTTCAAAAGTTTTTGAAAGCCAAGTCAACAAACAGATCACCGACCATTTCGAATCCCACCGTACCTTCTCCGCTATGCAATCCGGTTTCCGAGCTGGTCATGGGTGCACTTCAGCCACGCTCAAGGTCCTAAACGATATTATAACCGCGATCGATAATAGACAGTACTGTGCAGCCGTTTTCATTGACCTGGCCAAGGCTTTCGACTCTGTCAACCACCGCATTCTTATTGGCAGACTAAATAGCCTTGGTTTCTCAAATGACTGCCTCGCCTGGTTCACCAACTACTTCTCAGATAGAGTTCAATGTGTCAAATCGGAGGGCCTGTTGTCTGGACCTATGGCAGTCTCTATGGGGGTGCCACAGGGTTCAATTCTTGGGCCGACTCTTTTCTCTGTGTATATCAATGACGTCGCTCTTGCTGCTGGTGACTCTCAGATCCACCTCTACGCAGACGACACCATTTTGTATACATCTGGCCCTTCATTGGACACTGTGTTAACAAACCTCCAAACGAGCTTCAATTCCATACAACACTCCTTCAGTAGCCTCCAACTGCTCTTAAACACTAGTAAAACGAATTGCATGCTCGTCAACCGAACGCTGCTTGCACCCGCCCACCCGACTAGAATCACTACTCTCGACGGGTCTGACCTAGAGTATGTGGACAACTACAAATATCTAGGTGTCTGGTTAGACTGTAAACTCTCCTTCCAGACTCACATTAAGAATCTCCAATCCAAAGTTAAATCTAGAATCGGTTTCCTATTTCGCAACAAAGCCTCCTTCACTCATGCTGCCAAACATGCCCTCGTAAAACTGACTATCCTACCGATCCTTGACTTCGGCGATGTCATTTACAAAATAGCCTCCAACACTCTACTCAGCAAATTGGATGTAGTCTATCACAGTGCCATCCGTTTTGTCTCCAAAGCCCCATATAATACCCACCACTGTGACCTGTACGCTCTTGTTGGCTGGTCCTCACTACATATTCGTCGCCAAACCCACTGGCTCCAGGCCATCTATAAATCACTGCTAGGCAAATCCCCGCCTTATCTTAGCTCATTGGTCACCATAGCAACACCCACCCGTAGTCTGCGCTCCAGCGGGTATATCTCACTGGTCATCCCCAAAGCCAACACCTCCTTTGGCCGCAATTCCTTCCAGTTCTCTGCTGCCAATGACTGGAACAAATTGCAACAATCTCTGAAGCTGGAGACACTTATCTCCCTCACTAACTTTAAGCATCAGTTGTCAGAGCACCTTACCGATCACTGCACCTGTACACAGCCCATCTGAAATTAGCCCGCCCAACTACCTCATCCCTATATTGTTATTTATTTTGCTCATTTGTACCCCAGTATCTCTATTTGCACATCATCTCTTGCACATCTATCATTCCAGTGTTAATACTAATTGTAATTATTTTGCACTATAGCCTATTTTATTGCCTTACCTCCATAACTTGCTAAATTTGCACACTGTATATTATATGTATTTCTGTTGTATTTTTGACTTTGTTTTGTTTTACCCCATATGTAACTCTGTGTTGTTGTTTTTATCGCACTGCTTTGCTTTATCTTGGCCAGGTCGCAGTTGTAAATGAGAACTTGTTCTCAACTGGTTTACCTGGTTAAATAAAGGTGAAATAAAAAAACAAAAAAAACAATGTTTGTTTTTTTTTGGGGGGGGGGGGGGAGTAAGGGGGGGTAGAAGGATTACTTTATCCTATCCCAGGTATTCCTTAAAGAGGTGGGGTTTCAAATGTCTCCGGAAGGTGCCACCAACCTCCTGTGCTGTACACTGTTTTAAAAGGCTTTATCACAGTTGCAGCCAACAGTATATTTCAGTGACAACACGTTTCTACGCGGCCTTCTTCCATTTCACACAGGTGTTCGGCGCATGCTAGATAGCTAATTAGCCCAGGTGGTCCCGTCTTCCGTCTGTCTTCTGTAAACACGTGCTGTAACATGGCGATAAGGCCGTGTGGGAACGCTAATCCTAACCCTATAAAGGTGTGTATCAATTTAACCTTTTGTTTATAGAAAAGTATTTCTTGCTGATATGACAAATAAGGTCCTTATGCTTCCAAACCCATACCACAAGTGATGCACGCTATTAATGTTCAGACCAAGCATTGGGGCTCTTAACAAAACTCCCCCATACATAAGACACCTTCGTCCAATGACTCTTATGTGTAATGTAATGGACCTGAGAGTCATGATCAAGGGCTAGACCTTTCCACATACACAGAATGAGCAACATGGTGTTAGTCAGTCACCCAGGTGATGTGTCATAAGCCTGGAGGCTAGCTGAGCTGTGGTAACCATGGCAGTAGTCTCTCAGGAGATGAGCTGTGGTAACCATGGCAACAGACTAGTAGCTAAAAACCATCTAACGTCCCTTACTTAACATGTTAGCATTGACAGCTCTCTGTAACATCCTTTGATTTCTAGGTGGTTTGTAGTTTCTTTTCCAAGCCGACAATGTACCTAAAAATAATAATTCCACAAGCGGTTTCTCTATTGTGTCATGTCGTTGCAAAAAACAAACAGGTCAAATCAAATATTTTGAAATGCACGAGTTGACCTTGACGGTCATTAGTTCTGGAAGTCATTAGCTGTAGGAAAACAGAGGAAGGGCAGACACCGAGGGGAGCTGGTTTTGCAGCACTTATTTCCCCCTGCTCTGTCAGCATCTGGTTAGAGTTGATAAGGAGTCCGTTTGGATGAAGATAGGAGATGGTCTCCTTTTAATTATAGGCACTTCAAATGTAACGTACGTGTTTTTTGCAGGGTTCAAAATGCATAAATAAACAACCCTTAACTCTTTGCCAAGCCTCACTATTCACCTGACACTAGATACCAGTAGGTAAGGTGGTGTGTCACTGAAAAACCCCAGACTAGGGTAGGACTACATCAACGGTGTGATGCAGTTCTATTTCCATCGTCACTGATCTGAAATGACAGGGAAGGTCACAGCAATATAGTAGAACCCGTCCTGTCCTTTTCTTTCAGATCTGTGCATATTGAAAGAAAAGGAGACAAGAAGAGGACGCCACTTTAGACTGGTGCAGTGTGTCCTTACAGCGGTGTATTGGTTTTGTTTGAGAGAAACTGGAATAAAGAAAGAAAGTTGTGTTATCATTTTATTTCAGTTTTTTTTCGTACTGGGATTAAATAAATGACAAGAGCGGATGAGAACTCCTGATAGTAACGTGACTGATGTTAGACATTGACTTTTAGCACTTAACATCGACGAGAAATCCTAAAACACGGGGTACAGTGCTGCTTCTGATAAGATTCTCCTCAACTTGGACCAGTGACTTTGGTATTGTATTTATACATTACACTTTTCTGCAGAAAAAAAAATGTACAATCGCATAAATATAAAACTCCTACTTCCACCATGTAAAATGGCTAAAACATTCATCAGAAAGTTACACCACGTTGTGAGATGACGTGACGTAATTCAGCGAAACAATCATCTTTAAAAAGCAGAGTTAGCACCGTTGCCCTACAAAAGGCAAAAGTAGTCTAACAACCCGGAGACAACTCGACATTAAGAGTGAGATCAAATAGAACAAAATAAAAGTCTGAAACAATAGCGTAATAAAACCCTTATCCCACATTTAAAGTGATTCTAAAAGTAAAAGATGTAAAAATATTTCTCCCACAATCAATCAGACATAAAGGCAAAAAGAAGGAAAGAGTAGGTCTAGTTCCCTGGAGTGCAACCTTTTATCTCACACGGACCAGAAGAGATCAGAGCGTACCGTGTCAATATTTTTCAATTATTAAGTATTCATATATAGTATATACACATCTTGGACTGCTAAAGCTTGCTCACATAAGTAAACAGGTTACAACATGGCTTGGAAAGGACCAATGTATGCGACTACTGCACTGTACACTCCAAAAATATGTATAGAAACCACACAAGGCAGCAATACGGAGGAGGGACAAAACACGGCTCGCTACACATCAGTAGTGGAATTACAATTTACAGTCATAAATGAAACATGTCCCCATGGCTCAAGGAATATTCTTCATTTACAGTAGAATAAATACTTTATGCTATTGCTACTCCTCCTGCGACTTACATTCTAAACCTAGACAGAAGCAGAGAAGCCAGTGTAAAGCAGACAGATGAAGTGTCGTCCCGTATGTTATGAGTTTTGTTCAAGACTAGTTGTGATTTTTTTTACTTAACATTTCCACCCCAACTCCCTTTCCTAAATTATTTTGTTACTTTTGAGAAATGGTTGAGGAGGGAGATGGGGCTGGAGAGAAAAAAAGTGCTATGAACCTAACTGCGGTCATAAGTTGGTGACAGTGAATTTAACGTCAAATTTCCCTTGGAACTTGTCCTTCTCGCTGTAGCCGATGTTCTCTCCGTAGGCTCTGCACTCGATGCGCAGCTCGGTGTTCATGGTGAGGTTGACGAACTGGAGGGCCACCAGGGGCTGCAGGTACTGGGGGTGAAGCAGCTTGCCGTAGTAGGGGTAATACTGGAGGGGGAAGCCTTCACCAATGCCGTAATACTTCACCTCGCCGATCTTACCCGCGTCCTCCTCTCTCTGCAAAGATATTGGGTGACAGGGTCAAAAGAAGAGAAATACGGTGCTATTCTGGTCATTCTGAGGTCTAACCTTTACCCAGAAACACATTTACAATAGCTGGTTTAGTGACAGAATGGGGACTATTCCTCGAAAGCAATTCTAGAATTGCTAGAACGAACATTCCCATTCAAGTCAACATTCCCTTAGGCTTCAATGTTCCTTTACTGACATTACGGTCAACCGACTTTGGAATGATTCATTCTGATTTGATGTGGTTCCATCTCATTCCACGTCTGGCGTACTGTACCTTGTTGGTGCAGAAGATGGGCATGACGTTGGGCTGGACCTTGGACTGGGCTCCCTCAGGGATGCTGTCATTGGAGCTGGGGGGCTGAAAGGAGGGAGGACAGGTACACAGTGAGTGAGGAGCGGCAAAACAAATCTGCTTTGGAGAGCATACGCTAAAAAACAGTAACACTTTTACCTAAGAAAGTATATGTAGATTTGCATTCAATAATGTACTACTACTTTGGGGGAAATATGCATAAACTAACAACCAGGGGCCACTGGAAATATCAAAGTGACCGGTTTGTACAAGAGGTCAACTTTTCATATGTCCTGGTTGATAAGGCCTGAAAGTTATGTCCTGAGGATATTTACCCTTGGCCTGAAGTTGACGATCCTGTTGAGCTTGACGATCAGGCAGGGTTTTCCATCCTTGAAGCCGAAGTCTCTGTCCTCGATGCCAGCGCAAGGCCCAAGCCAGGTCCTCTGGAAGCGACAGGCCTTCCTGATCCCCACATCACTCTCCAGGTCACCACGGTTCTTATAGTCATCCGGTTGCTCTAATGGGAGAGGAGAAGGAAATCACAAAATAAACGCTGTGCACAGGATGGCACAGCTGCTCGCTTCAACTAATTCATATAAAAATACACCTTCTCTCTGAAGAAGCCAATACACAATTCCATTCCATGTCCTGACCACTTAGTTCCTATCCCATCTGGTCGATGTTAGAACACCAGAAAGGATTCAATAAGCAAAAGGCTATAAGGTGATGGCACCACCTCCACCTAAGTAGAGCTTCCACCACATTGAGCACCAGCCTCCATCCTCTTAGGACTGTGTCATGGGAGGGGGTAGGACTAGGAGCTAGGGGGAGGGGGTAGAGAGCGGAATGGAACCAGGCCCAAGAGGGGCCCACTTCACGTACCTCCACAATCCTCGTATTTCATCTGGTCCCTCTGTTTGTCCTCGTCGTACATAACCAGGAACTCTCTCATGGCCTTGGTGTAAGCCAAGTAGGTCTCCACATCATTCAAGTTGAAGGCGATCTCGGACTTGTCGGAGCGTGGGGTGTGCGATAGGCCTGAGAACAGAGAGACAGTCACCATCAGTTTCAATGTTACAGAAGTAGAGAAAGTACTATTAGCAATACAATCTTTTATAATAGGACTATAAATGTTTCAGTGGACTTGTGACCATTCTATTTACACTAACACACTGGTTTCATACTCAGTAATGTTAAGTACAGTCAGTGTAATTTGTTTTCTAATGAAGTCTTTCAGTGAGGCAGTCATACATGGAAGAGTCCACACTTTGGAAGACACTCTTGAAGAGGAAGGTGAATCCCGGTCATTGTTCTTAGCAGATGGGTCAGTAAATGGGAAAAGCCCATTTCAAACAAAAGACAACTGTCTTTACTCTACGGGACAAGATCCAAAACACGTCCACACCTATTCTCTTCTGCTTCCTTATTTACAACCAGCCCATCCCAGCCCCCAGCCCCCACCTCCCCAGCCTGTGGAAAGTAACTCACATCAACGCCTAGCTACCTCTCCTCACCTCACCTCCTAATGGGGGTTCCCTGAGCAGACCATGGCTATATATACACCCGGACAGACAAATGACTGGGCTGGGATACTTCAACATTCAACTGGCTTTAGACATAGTTCAAATGCAGCTTACTAGTCTTTGACAAGGTCATGTCATTAATTGTGACACTGGCAACACTTGACCAACCCACTATCTACACCAAAATGTAGGATTGCAGTAACTGGAATAACACTTCCATTATTCAGTTCACTACTAGACCAGAGTTCATTTATTCAGTTCACTACTAGACCAGAGTTCATTTATTCAGTTCACTACTAGACCAGAGTTCATTTTGACAGAAGCACTTATCTACATCTTTGCCAAAAATCTAATTTCACCTGTTTGTTATTGGATGAAAGCATACTACTGTACAAGCTAGCCTAAATGAGCCAGGGCCATAGACACTGAACCAGTAACAAAAACAGTTTCACATGCTGCATGCATGGATGACACCCACCGTTTACCTGAAAGACAAGAGTCCTCTGTGTTTATGACCTCAAACGGTAACATGCCTGCCTGCCTGCCTGCTTTCTGGCCCATCTGCAGTGCTAAAGTCAATTCAGCTGATATCTCACAGTGGGACTTCCTTAAGGAGTTAAAGTGTGAAATTCAATAAGAGGATGTTTGACGGACATAACCCATCCCTCTGAGACATACAAACATGCATGTTAGACACTGGCTGCGTCCCAAATGGCACCCTATCCCCTACATATTGCACTACTTTTGACCAGTGGGTAGGGAATAAGGTGCCATTTCAAACGAAGCCACTGTGTTTGGACACCATCTGTCCTATCCCCAGGCAGCAGTAGTGGCTCAGTGTTTAGCGATACCTTACCTGGGGGAGCAACTCTGTCTTGCCAGGTGGGTTTGTAGTTACTGAGGGTGAGAAGCAAGGCCTGGATGGTGCCGATGAATACTCCAGCCAGAAATGCATAGAAGACTAAGTAGAACCCTAGAATTTTAACTGTAAAAGGAGAGAGAGAGAGAGGAAAATGGGTCATCACCATGCAAGAGAGGGGGAGGACAGATGATTGTGACATTTGTTTTTACACAAACACCAGTCATGCCATTAAGATCCTGTTATGTTGCTGACAAGCTCCATTTCCACTCATTCAATTGAGTCATACAAAAGCCACGTACAGAACTCCAGCATTACACAACTGTAGAATGTTAAATCTGCTCTGAAAAACTATTAACATTCCCCATAATGAAGTCCCAAGTCCAACGTTAGTATTACTGCAGTAAGTCAACCCAACCCTGCCACCCTAACCAGCCCTGCAGAGCCAGTGTGTATAGTACACTAAACACCTCAGATATGTAGACTGTGGATCCCCTCTGCCCACCTTCGTTTTTGACTGTAGTGTTTGTGACGTTGGGGACTTAAATGCTTACCATTTTAACATCAAATAGACAAGTGATGTCTTGCACCACAAAGTGAGACGAGAGGGGTACAGCTTAAGAAAGAGAAACAGCATGTCTGCCAAATGCGTCTTGTCAGACTAGTGTTTCTGCAGTGTTCCAATTCCAACTGGACCAATTCAATCTCATGCGTGTCTATCGTCAAACCTCAATATACCACCTAGTCATTGCCCCACAGATCACAACACTATCAAACGCATTAAATTAGATAAATACATTGGCTGGCTCTACTACTAATCCAAGCCCACCTGGTTTCTACATTAGGGTTCCTGGTCCAGACACAGACTATACATAACTGGTATACGTCCCAAATGGCACCCTATTCCCTATGTAGTGCGCTGGTCAAAAGAAGTCCACGATATAGGGAAAAGGGTACCATTTGTGATGCACTCCTGGGCTCAGGGATACCTTTATAGGTAGAATGCATGCAGACAGAGAAGCCTGTGTCTCCTATGGAGGGAGCAGGAGGTAACCTAACCACAAAGCTACCATTCCAAATTGTAATCCACCCATAACAGTAGTAGACATTGTCTTGCCTCTTCACTGAGGGCATGAAAATGAAGTGTAACCAGTAGATCATACAGTAGTAGCCAGGGGAACAACAACTTCAGGCTTCAGAGTAGAAAATTGTCAAATTACTTTTGGTTGCTGTTAATCTCAGCACCCAGAACCAAATCTCAAGCCAGCTACTCAGCTTTAATTGTTAGGCCTGTCACGAGAGACTAGGTTGCTCTAAAAATAGTGCCCACATCTCAAATAAGGCCAATAAATTAATACATTCAGGTCCCAATAACAATGGAGGCTGTCCTGCATGCTCATCTGTTTATACAAAACATAGATACTACCCAGCTAGCACATAACGTTCTGAGAACCATAGGTTTCTTAGGTGGGAATTTCAGTATATTTCCTCATGGTTCTATTTAAAGTTATGTTCTCAAATTGTTTAGAGAACGTTAAAAAAGGGCACCATGCAGAAATCACTCCCCCATTACCTGGTTGCTAAAATTCTAATAGTTCGACCTAATTTCAGTTTGTGACAAAACAAGCAAGTATAGTGTCGAGAATCCTTGTACCATAACCAAAAACATTGTATTTTCAGCTGTTTGAAGCTGGTGTACAAAACAAAGTAAAAGACACAAAAATGAAACTTAAGAACGGGATCTACCACTTCTTAGACTTGCTTTCAATGAGAATGACAGATCTATAACTCATATTTGTGAATTTGATCAGGTCGCCCAAAGTCACATACTGCAGCTTTAAGAAACAACGTTCTTCTGTGGGAATGTAAGTACTTAAAAATAAAGTTTCCTCATGGTTCTATTTTAAGTCATGTTCTCAGAACATTAAGAACATTCTAAGAATGTTATTTAAAAACATACATTCTATTCTCAGCATCAATAAAACCTCTCGTTAAGTGTGTTCAGGTGTGTTGGTCACGCCCACTAATTGGCCACACTTGGTCTTAATGAGTGCTTGTTTCCTTTAAAATGGAGTCTGTTTAAATAGACTAAAATTAACAGCTTTGTATGAGTTTTTTAAAAACAACATGCTAGCACTATCCTGGTGGCGCAGTAGACTAATTCCATGGATAGAGAACAGAAGATCATAGGGTCAAATCTCACTGACAATGTGCCACAATAAAAAAAGAAATGCGTTTGCATGATTAATGCCTAAGAAAATTAAATGTACATGTGTCCTATCTCTGCTTGGAGTTCAAAACAGTTACCTAAGCTAGCAGTGTTAGTCTTATTGAAACATGTTTTTAGAACGTTATTTAATTACCTTAAAATAACCTATAATTTCCATTCTCAGAAAGTTAATAAAACCTCCCAGGAAAACTTTCAGGGAACCATAGTAGAACATTCTCAGAACCTCCCTGCAACCTAAAAATGTACGTTCCCAGAACATGTGAAATGTTCACTTCCGTTTTCAGAACATTTTAAAAAAACGTTCAGTTTTACAGGTCGGGAAACGTATTGCTTCATACTCAGAACCAATGGGAAACCAAAAACATACGTTCCCACAACTTCCAAGGAACCAAAATGTGCAGGCTGGGATATGCATCACACCAGCACAGGTACACAGGGCAGGATTAAGAAATCATAGGCCCCAGGGCTTTTTTAAAATGTATTTTGAGATCTGCAAAAGGCAAACCAACAGCCACAACCAACCATAGAAATATAATCCATAGATGGCAGTTCTCATTCAAGTCAGGACTGGCCGTTGAGTTTAACAGTCAAATT
Source organism: Coregonus lavaretus (assembly GCF_964263955.1). Lineage (NCBI taxonomy): Eukaryota > Metazoa > Chordata > Actinopteri > Salmoniformes > Salmonidae > Coregonus > Coregonus lavaretus. The sequence goes on along the minus strand of NW_028158510.1, from coordinate 22,678 downwards.
GTCAGGGTAAGAGGTTACAAAACCCTTCTATGGATGATATGTCTATGGCCACAACACAACAAACTGTGCCCTCCCCGACTGTAGGCATAACGGTAACTGCCAAAATAAAGGAAACACTTGAGTAAACGACACATATACATACATACATACATACATACATACATACATATATTTATTTATTTATTGTGACACACACTACCGTTCAAAAGTTTGGGGTGCCATTGGAACACAGGACTGATGGTTGCTAATAATGGGCCTCTGTACGCCTATGTAGATATTCCATTAAAAATCTGCCGTTTCCAGCTACAATAGCCATTTACAACATTAACAATGTCTACACTGTATTTCTGATCAAGTTTATGTTATTTTAAAATGGACAAAAAAAATGTTTTTCTTTCGAAAACAAGGACATTTCTAAGTGACTCCAAACTTTCGAACGGTAGTGTGTAATATATATATATATTATATATATATATATATATATATATTACGGCGTGGGGTGCATTTTCCTGGCATGGTTTAGGTCCACTTGTAGAATCTATGCCAAGGCACATTGACGCTGTTCTGGCAGCTCATGGTGGCCCAACACCCTTTTAAGACACTTTAGGTCGGAGTTTCCTTTATTTTGGCAGAAACCCGTCTTTGCTTGCGATAAAACTTAATCCACAAGTTATTTTAATTTTTTTATAAACTATTGATCTTCTGTGGCTAAATTATGCTCTCTGGTGTATTTTGAACATTGAGATCGGGCTCCTGTGGTTGGATAAAAAAGTATGATACAAAAAAAAAATGTAAATGCCTCGAGCCCCCTATGGGCTTGAACCCAGCCCTTGACTCAAAATTGACCAGTCACATTTATGTATTTATTATGCAGTTTATTTTTATTACATCAGTTACCCAATCGAGGCTGAGCCCCCCAGTTACCCACGTGGGCCCCATACCTCCCCCCATCTGATGATTAGCTGAGCTGCAGCAGGGAGCAACAGGCTGTCTACACTCATTGAGAGCGGGCTCCTGAGTCCTCCTGTGGTTGGCGGTTGCAGTAGAAAAATACAAATTAAATACTACATATACACAGTATTTCCTTTAACATAATTTTTTGTAAAACAATGTATTTATTTGTTGCTTCCTCCTGGGCCCTCCATTAACACCCCTGCAGGTATAGTACATTTTAGTTATTTAGCAGAGGCTCTTATACAGAGTGACTTACAGGAGCAATTAGGGTTAAGTGCCCTGCTCAAGGGCACATTGACAGATTTTTTTACCTAGTCGCTCGGGATTCGAACCAGCGACCTTTCGGTTACTGGCCGAACGCTCTTAACCGCTACGTTACCTGCCGCCCCGAGTCCAGCCATAGTACTACTGCAGTAATTAGAATCTCCTCAAGTCACCCCCAACCCTGCCTCCCCCACAAGCCCTGCAGAGATAGTACTGTATAGGCCTAGTGGTGCATAAGACAATGTCAAAGGGTCACATCCTATAGGAGACAGCAGTTCCCAATCAATTACGCATTACTGAAGATGTCGCCTGTTCCTTGGCAGAATTATAAGGACATCACAACCAACCTACGGTGTGTTATGGATGGAGACATGTTGAATGGGTGGGGTTGGGGACTGCTGTAGGGTTGGAGGGTCACTTTTATCTGTTTCCTTTTCATACTCAATTTATTGAACTAAATATGAAATTATGTTGTGTTGTACCTGTAACCCCCCCCCCCCCCAACAAGAAAAATGACAAAATGGGGTAAAAAATAATAATAAATGAAATGAAAAAATCCAAAAGAGGTTTTGGCCTTGAGATAATGCACACACAAAACACGGTTGATGTAAATGACCAAACCAACCAACTTGAGGGCGTCAGTAAAATAAGCAAAATTGCAACATGAAGTCTCTCCTCTGTCGTCCTCCAAATACCGAAAATGTAGGCTACTTGTGTGACATTGAGACGAGGGAAGACATGGATGCAGATGGAAACGGGAAAAGTAAAATTAGTCTAGTTAATCCATTTCCGTTGTTAATTGCAGTGACACAGGATCCACGTCGAATAGTAACACTAGATGGAACGTCCTCTCTAGAATTCCAAGTAGGCCATTTCACCTTGAATCACCTTGGACTATGATGCATTTTTAACCCTTTGATTGTGTCATTTTACATCGGAAATGAAACTAAGTCCCTACAGTATGTACATGTTGTGTAATTCCATCCTCATAGGTATAGATCATGTTACTGCGATGGGTTGTTCTAGTCTCCTTCCAGGCACAGGCGGCTGCGTCTCTGCGGTGTGATCAACTAGCCTACTGTACTATTAAGATTGGAACCTTTAGAATATCATGTTCTAATAATGTATATTACGTCTATTCCCACCACTGTCCTTCACGACCTATTTGGATTCTCACATTGATTTAAGATGTGTGATTTAAATGAAAACCCATCTTTGCTTGGAACAGTCGGTAGGCTGTTCCTTTGAATAAGGCAGTAGGTTCCTAGCAAGGACAGGTGACAGTGAAATATGAGCAAAAACTGGTCGCATGTTCACCATATGCTATTACTCACAACACAGACATGGAGAGCCATGAACAAGTGGCGACGGGCAATGATATAGACTCTGACACCGTACCATTGTAGCACACATTGCTGCAAAGTCAAATCAAACAGGTGCTATGCACCACGATGAAATGAAGACTCCGAGCTCGCTCCATACTGCCCAATAGGCGCGCCATTTGAGAGCCATCACAATTTCGATTAAAACCCCTGGCCATAATGGCCAATTAACATGATCATAAATATCAGAATGGCATACTTACACCAACTCCCCCCTGTGCGTCCACAAAATTCCCCCTTGTCCGAATCCCATATAAACTTCTTCCATCCACCATCGTCTTTATTCGAAGACATTTTCGACTGTGTGTTTCAGTTCCTTTTAGTGTGGTGCTCTTTCTTTATTCAGTTCCTTTCGCTTCTCTCTGCCTATAGGTCCCTCTCCGGAGTACCAAATTCCAAAAACCGACGGATTTGTACACGGCTTGTCTCTGCGTATTCACTGCACACAAATATATCCCGGTTGGGCCACCTACTAGGAGGGAGGGCCAGCTCTCGCGAATCACAAACGAGCGTCCTCTCTGCGTAATGTTATCGTTTGTGGAGAGGCGTGAGCAGGGTTTTGCTCCACCCTTGTACGTAGTATACGTCAGAATTCCCTGCTGGATGCGACCCTGGGATTTCAACAGAAGAGCACTCACATGAATAAAGATTCAGATCTCTATTGGCAGTGCCAGCTATACAGTATAAATTGCCACCATTGTCTTCCTTATTTGGAGACCTAATTCGCTCAAACTGGGATTTACAATGTGGGTAAATTTAAAATGTATAAATTACAGAAGTATGACGCCTACCATAATTACTATTCATAATTATATGATCATCTGATAAAGCCAAGATGACTTGGCCATTCCTCAATAACTCAATTGTAATTGGAGAAAAACACCCATCCCAGCTAGCACATTTGGTTCACTTGGAAGTTGTGGGAACTCACATTTTTGGTTTAGCTGCAACCTGAGGTTGAAGAGGCGCTGTTGCGCCTTCTTCACCACACTGTCTGTGTGGATGGACCATTTCAGGTTGTCAGTGATGTGCACGCCGAGGAACTTGAAGCACTTCACCCTCTCCACTGTGGCCCTGTTGATGTGGATGGGGGCGTGCTCCCTCTGCTGTCTCTTGAAGTCCATGATCAGCTCCTTTGTATTGTTGACATTGAGGGAGAGGTTATTTTCCTGGCACCACTCTGCCAGGGCCCTCACCTCCTCCCTGTAGGCTGTCTCGTTGTTGTTGGTAATCAGGCCCAGCACTGTTGTGTTGCCTACAAACTTGATGATTGAGTTGGAGATGTGCTTGACCACGCAGTCAACAGGGAGTACAGGAGGGGGCTGAGCACACACCCTTGTGGGGCCCCCATGTTGAGGATCAGCGTAGCGGAGGTGTTGTTGCCTACCTTCACCACCTGGGGACGGCCCATCAGGAAGTCCAGGGCCTAGTTGCACAGGACAGGGTTCAGACCCAGGTCACAGAGTTTAGTGATGAGCTTGGAGGGCACTATGGTGTTGAAGGCTGAGCTGTAGTTGATGAACAGCATTCTTACATAGGTATTCCTCTTGTCCAGATGGGATAAGGCAGTGTGCAGTGCGATGGCAATTGCATCATCTGTGGATCTGTTGGGGCGGCATGCAAATTGTAGTGGGTCAAGGGTGTTGGGTAAGGTGGAGGTGATATGATCCTTAACTAGCCTCTCAAAGCACGTCATGATGACAGAAGTGAGTGCCACAGGGCGATATTCATTTAGTTCAGTTACCTTCACTTTCTTGGGTACAGGAACAATGGTGGACATCTTGAAGCAAGTCGGGACAACAGACTGGGATAGGGAGAGATTGAATATGTCCTTAAACACTCCAGCCAGCTGGTTAGGGTTAGGAGTTAGGGTAAATGGTTAAGGTTAGGGTTAGGGAAAGGGTTAGATAACATGCTAAGTAGTTGCAAAATAGCTAAAAAGTAGTAAGTAGTTGCAAAGTTGCTAATTAGCTAAAATGCTAAACCTGTCCGTGATGAGATTCGAACACACAACCTTTGTGTTGCTAGATGTTCACGTTAACCATGCTCCTTTCCTTTTTGCCTTAAGTAACCTACTGTCATACCAAACGTAACATATCATCCTTATTTGATTTACGTAGACCAATGTAATGTAACCTAACGTAAAGTAACATATCATACTAAATGGAGTGGCACGGATTTTGTTCAGATATAATATGTTTTGCTCTGAGACCAGGCTGTTCCAATTCCCATTGGTTCTGGGAACAAAACCATACATTTCCTGACCAGTAAAACTGAACGTTTTTTTAAAGTTCTGAGAACGGAGGTGAACATTTCGCCTGTTCTGGGGACGTTCAATTTTAGTTTGCAGGAAGATTTTGAGAAAGTTTTACTATAGTTCCCTGAACGTTTTCCTGGGAAGTTTTATTAACGTTGTTCTCTAAATGTTGTGAATGTTTTCAATGAAATTGTTATTTGCAGGTTTTTGAATAACATTCCACTGAATGTTTGACTAAGACTTTTAATAACACTGCTAGCTTAGGTTAACTGATTTGAACTCCAAGCACAGATAGGACACATGGAAATTCAGTATGAAAAATGTATGCACTCACTAACTGTAAGTCGCTCTGGATAAGAGCGTCTGCTAAATGACTAAAATGTAATGGAAATTCATTTGCTTAGGCATTAATAATGCAAACACATTTATTTTGTATTGTGACAGAGCATTAGTGAGTTTGTAACCTATGATCTTCTGTTCTCTATCCATGGAATTAGTCCACTGCACCACCAGGATACAGCTAGCATGCCATGTTTTTTTACTCATATAAAGCTGTTCATTTTAGTCTATTCAAACAGACCCCATTTCAAAGGAAACAAGCACTCAGGTGAGGCCAATTACTGTGCGCGGCCAACAAACCTGAACACACTTAACAAGATAGAGGATAGAGAGAGTTTTGTTGTTGCTGAGAACGGAATGTATGTGTTAAAAAAAAAAAAAACATTCTTAGAACGTTCTTTGAACCTTACTAACGTTTTCTTGTGTTTTTTATGGAAAGTTTCCTTAATGTTCTGAGAACGGAATTAATATGTTTTTAAATAACATTCTTAGTTAGAACATTCTCAGAATGTTACAAAAGTTTTCTGAAATTCCCACAGAAGAACATTGTTTCTTAACGTTCTCTGAACATACTAACAACATTACTTTATATAGAACCACGAGGAAACCTGTAGGAAACATTATACTGAAGTACTGAATTCCCACAGAAGACCATTGTTTCTTAACCTTCTCTGAACAATATTTGAGAACATTCCCAATGTCAAACCAATTGGAAAACGTTCCTAGAACATTACCAAAATTGTAACCATGTTTGACCTTTTAGGAAACATTCTGTTAAAGTAATGATATACCAAGAAAAAAACTTTTTTTTGTCAAGTTCCTTAAATGTGCTGAGGATGTTCCAAAGCCAAGCAACTATCCTGCACCATTCCCAGAAAGTTGTGGGAAGGTTGTATGCAAAAGAACCATAGGACAACCACACTCTCACCAAGCTCTAAGAAACATATGGTTCTCAGAACGTTATGTGCTAGCTGGGATGTGACCCATTCAAAAATACACTGCTCAAAAAAATAAAGGGAACACTTAAACAACACAATGTAACTCCAAGTCAATCACACTTCTGTGAAATCAAACTGTCCACTTAGGAAGCAACACTGATTGACAATAAATTGCACATGCTGTTGTGCAAATGGAATAGACAACAGGTGGAAATTATAGGCAATTAGCAAGACACCCCCAATAAAGAAGTGGTTCTGCAGGTGGTGACCACAGACCACTTCTCAGTTCCTATGCTTCCTGGCTGATGTTTTGGTCACTTTTGAATGCTGGCGGTGCTTTCACTCTAGTGGTAGCATGAGACGGAGTCTACAACCCACACAAGCGGCTCAGGTAGTGCAGCTTATCCAGGATGGCACATCAATGCGAGGTGTGGCAAGAAGGTTTGCTGTGTCTGTCAGCGTAGTGTCCAGAGCATGAAGGCGCTACTAGGAGACGGGCCAGTACATCAGGAGACGTGGAGGAGGCCGTAGGAGGGCAACAACCCAGCAGCAGGACCGCTACCTCCGCCTTTGTGCAAAGAGGAGCAGGAGGAGCACTGCCAGAGCCCTGCAAAATGACCTCCAGCAGGCCACAAATGTGCATGTGTCTGCTCAAACGGTCAGAAACAGACTCCATGAGGGTGGTATGAGGGCCCGACGTCCACAGGTGGGGGTTGTGCTTACAGCCCAACACCGTGCAGGACATTTGGCATTTGCCAGAGAACACCAAGATTGGCGAATTCGCCACTGGCGCCCTGTGCTCTTCACAGATGAAAGCAGGTTCACACTGAGCACATGTGACAGACGTGACAGAGTCTGGAGACGCCGTGGAGAACGTTCTGCTGCCTGCAACATCCTCCAGCATGACCGGTTTGGCGGTGGGTCAGTCATGGTGTGGGGTGGCATTTCTTTGGGGGGCCGCACAGCCCTCCATGTGCTCGCCAGAGGTAGCCTGACTGCCATTAGGTACCAAGATGAGATCCTCAGACCCCTTGTGAGACCATATGCTGGTGCGGTTGGCCCTGGGTTCCTCCTAATGCAAGACAATGCTTGACCTCATGTGGCTGGAGTGTGTCAGCAGTTCCTGCAAGAGGAAGGCATTGATGCTATGGACCGCCCGTTCCCCAGACCTGAATCCAATTGAGCACATCTGGGACATCATGTCTCGCTCCATCCACCAACACCACGTTGCACCACAGACTGTCCAGGAGTTGGCGGATGCTTTAGTCCAGGTCTGGGAGGAGATCCCTCAGGAGACCATCCGCCACCTCATCAGGAGCATGCCCAGGCGTTGTAGGGAGGTCATGCAGGCACATGGAGACCACACACACTACTGAGCCTCATTTTGACTTGTTTTAAGGACATTACATCAAAGTTGGATCAGCCTGTAGTGTGGTTTTCCACTTTAATTTTGAGGGTGACTCCAAATCCAGACCTCCATGGGTTGATAAATTTGATTTCCATTGATAATTTTTGTGTGATTTTGTTGTCAGCACATTCAACTATGTAAAGAAAAAAGATTATTTCATTCATTCAGATCTAGGATGTGTTGTTTAAGTGTTCCCTTTATTTTTTTGAGCAATGTATATACATACATATAATAATTGAATCATATGTTGCCTAAATTGTCAATGGGATTGTGCTGTTTTACTAATAGGTCACTAGCTGTTGTGCAGTGTGAAGTCAGTGTAAAGCACTGCACACAAAGCTCAATGTTATTCAATGTTACACATGACCCAATGTATACACTGGCAGTAGCCATAATCCTCTATCTGTGAATGTAACTGTACTTGCAAGTGTGAGTCAAAAGGACAATTCAATGCTTTACCTAGACAAACACTATCCAGTATTCCTACTATAGGAAGCATATGTTTATATTATGACTGCTGGGCAGCCACCCTATGGCTTTGAGAAACAGTAGGATGCCAATAAGAGAGAGAGATAGAGGGGAAGTTCAAATCTAGAGGTTAGAAAAAACAATAATAACACTTCCAATGGACCACCACAAGCCTATGCCATTTAAATCGCATATCCTCCATAACTTTATCACTGAATAAACCGTTCTATTTAAATGTCATCAAACTGGACACCAGTAGGCCTACTGTATTGAATCCAATCTGGTTTAATCTGTCAGATATCCACTCTGCTTTTAAACTTGATGGATGTCCTCCCTCCGCTGTTGTTGTGTACATGTACGTGCTGAGGACCACTCCCTGGTAGCTTTGCTGTTCCTCTCCTAGGGATAATAAGCTCTAGTTACACACCAGTGCCAAGAGCACATACAACCAAGCTAGCTCTCCCTAGGCTGGCTGCCAACACCCCTGACACCCTTCTGAAGGGGGCTCAAGGGCAAAACCTCCCTTCTGTGCCAAAGGCAACGTAATAAAGCAATGCCTCAATTTGATGTATTTATATGCTTGAGTATACTGCTGGACCAGTGTGTGTGTGTGTGTGTGTGGAGTGGAGTGGGGTGGGGTGGTGGGGGGGGGGGGTGGGGGGGGGGGGGGTGTACATGTGTGTGTGTGTGCACATAAACATGTTTGTGTGTGTGTGTGCATGTCTGTGCGTACGTGCATGTGTGTTTGCACATAAACATGTTTGTGTGCGTGTGTGTGTGTGTACCCACATGAATAAATACTAAAGTAAACTATGGTATAAATACAATAGTATTTACTGAAGTGTTTTTGCAGACATTACTGTAGTATTCACTAAAGTGTTTTAGTTTGATTGTCTTTGACATAGAAGTGGAGGCTTTCTCCGTCAGGAAATCAACTGAAGATATACTAAAATAGCTAATTTTCCATAACCCGTAGGTAGGACAGGTGTCTGAACAGATAGTTCAGAGCTTATGCTTTTTTCTATAACCTGTAGGGAACACAATATATGGTCTATACTTATCATGTAGGTTCCTCACTTATGGCTGGCACATATTGCAATATGCGGGAGGGGAATGGGCAGGGTATATGCACATTTAATACTGTAGTATTTACTATAGTTTAAAAAGTGTAGCGTTTTTGCGGACTGTAGTGTTTTTGAGGACATTACTGTAGTATCTACTACAGTGTTGTTTTTTTTGCGGATAACAATGTAGTGTTTACTATAGTATTCTACAGTATACTACAACATTTTATAGTAAGTACTATACACGACCGAGAGATACTACAGTGTGTAGTATAGTATTCTACAGTATACTACATTTTACTATAGAATTCTATATTAAGTACTGTAGTATTCTATAGTAAACTGTAGTCTTTTTTCATGTGGGTATGTGTGTGTGGCCTTGTTTGCACATGTGAGAGTGTGTTTGTTTGTGTGTTCCATTAATTACTGGCTCTCAGGCAGCCGTGGACATTTATGCTCCATTAACAATCATTCCCCTGCTCTACCACAGTAAATGACCTCAGGTCACCACCGTCATGACCGGACAATAAAGGAGTGTATTGTGCCCTGAATGCACAAAACAAGATTTCTTTTTATCCTTTACAATAGCCATAGTGTGTGCATATTAGCTACAGACCAATAGTCAGCTGGCCATACTGTCTAATTGGGAGATTAGATCCTTGAAGTTTGTCATATTATAATAATATGCGATTTAGCAGACGCTTTTATCCAAAGCGACTTACAGTCATGCGTGCATATTTTTTTTTTTTTGTGTATGGGTGGTCCCGGGGATCGAACCCACTACCTTGGTGTTACAAGCGCCGTGCTCTACCAGCTGAGCTACAGAGGACCATTAGATATTATTCAATCTATTTCAGAATAGATCCTACACAGGGAAACTTTAAAGGGATGTTGTCAAATTAACTTCAAATCCAGTTGTATAGCACCATGGCAGTTGATTTGTGACTGTATACTGCAACCTTTCAAGGTAGTTTATAAAATCTGTAATTTTATCATTTAGGGGACTAGCCCTTTAAAACCATATGTAAGCTGATTTGAAGTGGTTATATAACAGAACAAGGTGAGTGAGTGAGAGACGCTTCTACAGATCTTATCAGGATGCAGAGAGAGCCCCTCCGTGGTGTGTGTCAGTGTACCTTCCTCCTGTAGCTGTAGCAGTGGCCTCAGATTACGTTAATAGATGTCAGACAGAGGCAGCTGTCAGCTACACAGCACAGTCTCTCTCTCCCTCTCTCCCCACTGGACCAGCTGCCACTGTTTTGCTCTGCTCTGCTCTGCTTCTCCACACTGCAGAGAGAGACAGAGACTCACACCCTGTCCCCAAGAGTCATAATACCCATAAAGCCTAGCAGTCAAACAGGGAAATGGTTCCAATCATTTTCCACCATTCATTTTTCCCATAGGGTATTTTAAAATAAGGGCTGCGTTTCGTGTAGGCTTACCCTGGCGTGATGTTTTGAAAACCGTGTAAATCTCTCTCTGACAAGGTGACTTTTATCAATATATTCGCCTGTATTAACCCCCAACAAATGAAATGCTAATTATCTGCTAATGTAGCTATCATAAAGAACTACAAATGCCATGATGATCTGGACGAGACTGACGAATCAAGGCGAAGGTAAGAATCTCTCGATTAACTATCTAATGTTAGCTAAATGTAGTAATGAATAAATTGGCTAACATTTTTTAAATGTACCTGTTAGCGAAGGTGCCAGCTAGAGATGACGTGCAGGAGCTTGCAGGGATTTGTAGTCTTGCATGATGTCTACTTTGATGCTAATTAGCATTTTTCGAATCTGAAAGCAAATAGAGCTGAATATATTGATAAAAGTCACCTTGTCCAAGAGAAATTTACATTGTTATCAAAACGTCACGCAAGGGTAAGCCTACACGAAACACAGCCCTTATTTTAAGTGTTTCTAAAATCCCCTATGGGAACATGTATAGTGAAAAAACAAATGGAACCATTTCCCTCTCTGACTGCTAGATTGTATGGGTATTATGACACCTCCACTGTGGGCCTGTATGGACTATTTACTAACTGGGGACCTTTCAATAATGGAGCTATTTTATGATAAATCTTATCCACTCTCTAAAGCCCTATTTGGATGGGATTCGTTTAACTGGGGGAGGTCAGGTAATGTAATTATGTGCACGAGCACAAAACACCACATCTGTAATTTTAGTCCCTTGCGAATCTGCCATGTTAGTTATTTTCACATGGTGGAAGTAATAATTCCAGCCAGAATAATTTTGTTTTTTGGGAAACGCCAAGTTCCTCTGATAATACGTATCCTGTGCAGTACTTGATAATTTGCCAAATATGTCAGTTTATTGTCTGCATACAGTTCATGGTTCTTATTTAGACTTTATCTGAACTGAAAACCAAGAATTACAGGGGGCAGTTTGGAATGTATTTTTTACTCTGGAAAAAAAGACATACTGGGGTAATAATTACATAACCGATGTTCTATAGTAATATAAGTCCCATGCATGTATTTTTTGATGGGGCTTGAAGGTGTGAGGGGGTTTGACGGTGTATGTGTATAACACCTGCATACTAGGGTTACCTTAAATGGCACAACTACCAGACTATGCCAGTTCCTGTTTAATGAGGGGGGACAACTCAACCAGTCCATAAGAAACACATGTTTGTGACAGGTCACCTTTGAGTTGGGTCATGATCAATGCAATGGACCAGACAACACTTAATCAAAAATTACATTTGACCTTTCTGCTTTTTCAGTATCAATAACAGTCAATCAATACATATCCGGATGGTGGCTTGCGCACTACCTACTAAAGACAATAAATACCTAGGCACAGAGACAACAGACGACAACCCTGAAAGAAGGGCGAACTATGTTTAGGACGGACGCAACACTACGAGCTAGGTCCAACCAGAGCTCTGCAGCTCAGATCTTTGCAGTTTGGACCGACAGCTTGTTTCTTGGACTCCAGTACGGACCCGCTCCTGCTCCCCGCTCTGCCCTAATAGAGGTGCTCGACCTCGACCACAGGTTATAAAGAGGCAGAGGGCGTGAACTGCAATTAGAGGGAGAGGGAATTCTCCAATGACAGGAGGAGGGTGGTTACAACAGTTTATACAATGAGGAGGTTCTATTAATTCCCCGGGTGAACCGGGTTGATTGCGTTCGTGGTGGAACTGGGCTACCTCCCGAGGATAAGCCAGGTGCCCCATTTTGGCTGACGGCGAAGTCAGCTCAAAACAAAGTGAAGTAGGTTAAGCACGTGGAGTAATGAGTAGGATTCTGTGTTTTTACACGCATGTTGTATGTTTCTGAACGACGCATCATGCCGCCTTGTTAACAACATGACCGAGCGGCGCAGATTACTGTTCGATTTGAGAGGCGCGCTCCCTCCCTCACGGCTTTTGCCGGTTCACGTCACCTCACGTGGCCCAGGTTGATTAAACTTCCTAATTTAAGCAAATCTCCAAATCACAGCACACACATGCAATCCATGAAGGTCAATCAGCAATCAATTAAGGTTAAGCATTGGTAAAAGCATGCAAAGATCAGTGAAAATTCAGTTAAATAGGATAGCTAAAGTCCAGTCTATGATATGTATAGGTTGGAGGGTGTGTGTGCATGTGCATGAGAGTGTTTGTGTACAGTATGTGTGTGTGTGTGATTCCCCACAGCCATTATCACCTGGATGTCTAAGTAGTGGAGTGTGTCTGGCAGCAGTGAATTGTAACAGGGCTGGTCGAAATGTCAAGTCAGTTATGCTAACTTACCCAGCAGCATTGGCCTTTAAATACCACTCAACTCAAGGTCGGCAGTAATAAAGCCAAAGTCAAAGTAATTCCTATTCACAAGCCAGGATCATTGGGTTGGGCCCAACCATGTCCACCCAAGGCTCAGACTATAGTAATACTGAGAGGCCCAAATTACATTGTTGGTAAAGCAGTCACGCTACTGTACTAGGTTAGATGTTATCCTAAATCATTAAATCCCCCTGTATTATCTTAACAAACACACCACAGGAGACGATTCTACTGTGCCTGGGACAGATGGGGAGGCAGAGAGATTTATTATCACTTATTACTATGCAATAAAGAAATGATACTGTAGGTGATAGTCATTGATGCATTTTCCACAAACATGGCTCAGCAAATAGACCTCCACAAACAGGCTTCCATAAACAAGCCTCCACAAACAGTCTTCCACAAACAGTCTTCCATAAACAAGCCTCCACAAACAGTCTTCCACAAACAGTCTTCCATAAACAGACCTCCACAAACAGTCTTCCACAAACAGGCTTCCATAAACAAGCCTCCACAAACAGACCTCCATAAACAGGCTTCCATAAACAAGCCTCCACAAACAGACCTCCATAAACAGGCTTCCATAAACAAGCCTCCACAAACAGACCTCCACAAACAGTCTTCCACAAACAGACCTCCATAAACAGGCTTCCATAAACAAGCCTCCACAAACAGACCTCCATAAACAGGCTTCCATAAACAAGCCTCCACAAACAGACCTCCATAAACAGGCCTTCAGGAATGTGAAGGATTAATTTGAAAGACTTTGATGCTAGATTTAGTCAAGTTAATTAATCCAGCGCACCCAATATTTTCAGGCCACTGGTTTTCATGAATTCCTCTTTATAGCGTTATTATCAGTAGGGTACCATGCTGATTGGAGCTGGTGGCCACTACCTCTGATCACCCAGAATCCAAGGGGGCATGGTAATCATGCAAACACTCAGCAGTGCAATTTGACAAGAAGAAATGAACAGTACGTTACACACACACACACACACAATGGTTCAGCTTCACGGATGGCTCTCGCCAATGTCAGCTGTGTCCTCTCTTGAGAGGAGAGGCTCCTAATTGGTGGATGCACCTGAACCACACGCCGCTGGCTTCTAGTGTTTGTTTTAGTGTGGTGTGTATTGTGAAATATTTATGAAGTCAATCATCGAAGGCAACGCAACCATTTTAAACCCAAGTAAACACTGGAGGATAATGTTGTTTACTGCTCTGTGACCGCTCATACAAGATTAAAAACTAGGCCATTGGTGTTGAGCTGTATGTCACCTGCTTGTTGTGATCGGAGCCTGATTTGAGAAACGGAGACTGTAACTTTTTTGGCTTCTGATAACAATGCGTTGCTCCAGATCAATCAACATTTAGGTTTTGAGCCACAAGTGATGACAGGGAGAAGACAAATTAATGTTGGTTTCAATGATTTATCCATACACTAGATGACTCACAGGGGGCGCTGTTTTGAAGCCATTGTGCCTCCATCTTGGCACTCCCTCATCAGTGTAAAAAATATTTTGGAAGCTATAGAAATGCATTTATTAATGTCTACATTTGTTTTTGCCACGTTTATTCTATTACAGACACCTTAATCATACTTTTCAATTATATTATGTGAGCTAAACATAAAAATAAGAAATGAAACAATATATTTAAAAACAATCCTACAAATATAGTTTTAGAAAGTTCTAATGTTACTGTCCCCACTACAACAAAAAAAGACTTAAATACATGTAATTTAATTGAAATACTACAGAATTTCATTCATTCCTATGGAGGCCATCTTCTTCTGGGGAGTGTCAATATGGCTGACCGGTGGCTTCAATGCCTCTCACTGGCCAATACATAGCATCAGCAATCAAGAGTTTATATACATCATTGGTTGGTTAAGTCAAAGCACTGATACTTCGACTAGCGTTAGCGCAATTGCTAACTAGCGTTAGTGCAAAAACTGGAAGTCTATGGGAACAGCTAGCATGAAATATCCCTTTAATGCATAGCCAGCAGGTTGTCTTGCTCCCTACCCTGTCAGTTCATTCATCTTATCTAAAGGGTAGCAGTTTATCAACGTTCATACAAACAGGCACTAATGCAAATAAATAATAAATTAAACAAATGTTTACATCAGCTACTTATTAAGAATAATGTAATCTGATATGTCATGTGTAGGGCCAGATGAGTCCTAACCTGTAATGTGACCAGGAAAAACTCCTGTGGTTAGGAGAAGAGCCTGGCCCTATTCATGTGTGCCCTCTTCATGTCATTTACAGACGCCATTTTTCATAATTTGCCGTTTCCAACTGTGATCTCTGTCTCCAAGCTGAGCCTATTACCCGATGAACAGATGGTGGTTACAGTCAATATTACATGAGGAGGTCATTTTCATTTTCACATTAGGAGGCAGTGTGATCAGTCTGTCCCGGGATTCACAAGGTGGAGTGTTGATTGAAAAAGGAGAGAAAAGTGTGACAGAGTGATGGAGGAGAGAGAAGACTGAAAATGGTGCATAATTAAATCCCATTCTCATGTGTATTTCATCATTGTTAAGTCTTCTGTCAGCTCTGGTCTCACACACCCTCCAAGGGACCATGATGCAATGCTCTGACCAGCATGCATTGCTTTGAAGACGATGTAGCTTGGGGCAAAACTGCCAGCCGGCCTGGGCCCAGATCTGTATGTACTTCATCCAACTCATTTCAACATCATCATTGTCATGCCATACATGTAGGCTATAGCGGATGGATAGAACCTAATCTGGCATTCCAGACTGTACAGCTAAAGCTTATAGTAGGTAGCTGAAGTTGCACGCATCTGGTTCTGCAAGATTAGATGTGGCCAGGCTACAGAACAGCCTTTTCCCCACCCCAAAAAAACCTTAATGTCAATGAGTTGTCTTGAATATACTATTATGGCCCTGTGTATCAAGCAATATGATAAAGGGATCTATCCCCAAGAAAACTCCATGTCACTTTAAACGTCCTATTATGATGTCATCTTTCATGTATTGTTAAACCGATTAGCAAACTTCCTGGATACAGATGTATGATCTTAATTTGAGCCAGTTTGCTACAGCATGAAAATAATCCTGCAGCAACAGGAAATGTGAATTATTATGTGGATCATAACTATTGGACATTTTTGTAGGGGTTGATGCAGTACATTACAAAGTAAATAAACAAATAAATAAAGTGGATAAAGTGGAAATGACAAACTTCAGAAGCCTTTTTAAACCTCCAATACACTACACAATTTATAACAGGAGTGCCCCACCTCTTGACAGTGGACAGAAAAGGTTTTACAGTTCATTTCCTGCAATTCTACACATTTTGCCATGGGACGTAGATAACATTTTGTAGTTTTAAAGCAAGTTTGCTGAAATTCTACATATTTTGCCATGGGGCGTAGAGAAGATTTTGCCATTTTACAACAAATTTCATGCAATTCAACTAATTTTGCCATGGGGCAGAGAGAAAAAATTGCAGTTTTACAGCTAATTTCCTGCAATTCTACCCATTTTGCCATAGGGTGGAGAGAAATGTTTGCAGTTTTTAATATGATATCTGAGTGAGAGTGACTTACAAAACAGTTTCTAACTCCAGGTCGGTAATTCAACCATGATTACTACAAGTTTAGATAGCTGGCTAGACTAACTAATTGAGTGACTGTCAGTGACTGACATAACAAGAGAAAAACTGCTGATGCACAACAAACATTTTAAAATTGCACTTTGTGAATTCTACTATTCTAACTCTCATGCTAGTGTCATATAAATGTATCATAATGCTCATTATAGACCAGGCATCTCCGCCACCAGTTGCCCATCCCTGGTCTATAATGAGCATTATGATGCATTTACTGGACACTTCAACATTCTATGGCAGCCATGTTAGCTCCCCATTAACATTACATGGGGAATATTTAAACAATGCTATGTAACTGAATGTCTAGAATTAGAACAATATTTAAAATTAGAAAAGTTGGCCTAACTCTCTAAATATTAGACACTGGTTGCAGTGGAGGCTGCTGAGGGGAGGACTGCTCATAATAATGTCTGGAACAGAGCAAATGGAATGGCATCAAACACATGGAAACCATGTGTTTGATGTATTTGATACCATTCCACTTATTCCGCTCCAGCCATTTCCACGAGGCAGTTCTCCCCAATTAAGGTGCCACCAACCTCCTGTGCCTGGTTGGTCCTTGTCCATACCCTGCTGCCTCTGCCATTTGCAGGGAGCACTCTATAGGGAGGGGGAATGTCAATGGCCCCATTACTTGATGTCCCACCTTTGACATTCCTCTTTCTTAAACCTCATGTTGCAAGTTCCTTGTCCTTCCTAACCAAAGGCCAAACCATATCACAAAGTTCAATGATTGACAGAAGCTCATTATGGAAAGTTTAAATGTCTTAAATTGATTGCACTGGTTAATGTGTAGAATGTTTGAAGAAATGATTATAGTAACATCCACTTGCCTCAGAGCCTGTTTGAAATCTCCTCCACTGGTCCCTGTAAAGGTCCCTGTGATACCTCAGACAAAACAATATTGATTCTGCATTTTATAAATCAGTAGTGAGCTTTAGCATGTCTAGTCTAGGAGTCTAGGGGTGCCAGATAGGGGTCTAGGGGTGCCTGATAGGGGTCTAGTCTAGGGGTGCCAGATAGGGGTCTAGGGGTGCCAGATATGTGTCTAGTCTAGGGGTGCCAGATAGGGGTCTAGAGGTGCCTGATAGGGGTCTAGGGGTGCCTGATAGGGGTCTAGTATAGGGGTGCCAGATAGGGGTCTAGGGGTGCCAGATAGGGGCCTAGGGGTGCCTGATAGGGGCCTAGTCTAGGGGTGCCTGATAGGGGTCTAGTCTAGGGGTGCCTGATAGGGGCCTAGTCTAGGGGTGCCAGATAGGGGGCCTAGTCTAGGGGTGCCTAATAGGGGTCTAGTCTAGGGGTGCCAGATATGGGTCTAGGGGTGCCTGATAGGGGCCTAGTCTAGGGGTGCCAGATAGGGGCCTAGTCTAGGGGTGCCATATAGGGGTCTAGGGGTGCCTGATAGGGGTCTAGGAGTGCCTGATAAGGGCCTAGTCTAGGGGTGCCTGATAGGGGCCTAGTCTAGGGGTGCCAGATATGGGTCTAGGGGTGCCAGATAGGAGCCTAGTCTAGGGGTGCCAGATAGGGGCCTAGTCTAGGGGTGCCAGATAGGGGCCTAGTCTAGGGGTGCCAGATAGGTGTCTGGATAGACCTGAGAACCTGCCCCTTTGCCCTCCTATGACAAAAGTGCCCTTGCAGTTTTCTTTTACGAATTTATGAATGCCATTAAGTTACTGTCAAATTCACATTGTATATTTAGGTAATATTTTGTGTGTGTGTGAGTTATTTTTTCTACAGTGTGTCAGACACCAGTAGCCTCCAACCCATCCTGCTAGTCTGACACCTTAGGTTGTTTCATTATTCCCTATCACTGTGTGTGCATTCCAAATGGCACCCTATTCCCTATGTAGTGCACTATATAGCGAATAGGGTACCATTAGGGACGCACACTTTCCATTGGCCTACATGCAGTGTTCTACATGCATTCACTCTCTCAGCTGTCAGACTCATTGGAGGTTTGGCTCAATTGATTCTGTTCAATATTCCCAGATAATTAAACACTGGGGAGATTGATTCAAGCCATTACATTAGAGGAAGCTCTGACATTTCAGCAGGTCGAGATTCAACGACAGTCTGTGAACAACATACCCATCAAGAAGCACCACTGGATCATGTAAGGGAGACACTCTCCTCTCCTCTCCACCACAGGGGAGATGTCAGAGGGGTGGCACTGCCCCCCCCCCCCCCCCTCCCCCCCTCTTAATGGTTGATCATTATTCAATGCCAGTGAGTTACCATTGAACATGTATTTTCCCTGTTCATTTTCAAATGTATTTACAGTGGGGGAAAAAAGTATTTAGTCAGCCACCAATTGTGCAATTTCTCCCACTTAAAAAGATGAGAGAAGCCTGTAATTTTCAGCATAGGTACACGTCAACTATGACAGACAAATTGAGAAAAAAAATCCAGAAAATCACATTGTAGGATTTTTTTTGAATTTATTTGCAAATTATGGTGGAAAATAAGTATTTGGTCACCTACAAACAAGCAAGATTTCTGGCTCTCACAGACCTGTAACTTCTTCTTTAAGAGGCTCCTCTGTCCTCCACTCGTTACCTGTATTAATGGCACCTGTTTGAACTTGTTATCAGTATAAAAGACACCTGTCCACAACCTCAAACAGTCACACTCCAAACTCCACTATGGCCAAGACCAAAGAGCTGTCAAAGGACACCAGAAACAAAATTGTAGACCTGCACCAGGCTGGGAAGACTGAATCTGCAATAGGTAAGCAGCTTGGTTTGAAGAAATCAACTGTGGGAGCAATTATTAGGAAATGGAAGACATACAAGACCACTGATAATCTCCCTCGATCTGGGTCTCCACGCAAGATCTCACCCTGTGGGGTCAAAATGATCACAAGAACGGTGAGCAAAAATCCCAGAACCACACAGGGGGACCTAGTGAATGACCTGCAGAGAGCTGGGACCAAAGTAACAAAGCCTACCATCAGTAACACACTACGCCGCCAGGGACTCAAATCCTGCAGTGCCAGACGTGTCCCCCTGCTTAAGCCAGTACATGTCCAGGCCCGTCTGATGTTTGCTAGAGTGCATTTGGATGATCCAGAAGAGGATTGGGAGAATGTCATATGGTCAGATGAAACCAAAATATAACTTTTTGGTAAAAACTCAACTCGTCGTGTTTGGAGGACAAAGAATGCTGAATTGCATCCAAAGAACACCATACCTACTGTGAAGCATGGGGGTGGAAACATCATGCTTTGGGGCTGTTTTCTGCAAAGGGACCAGGACGACTGATCCGTGTAAAGGAAAGAATGAATGGGGCCATGTGTCGTGAGATTTTGAGTGAAAACCTCCTTCCATCAGCAAGGGCATTGAAGATGAAACATGGCTTGGTCTTTCAGCAAGACAATGATCCCAAACACACCGCCCGGGCAACGAAGGAGTGGCTTCGTAAGAAGCATTTCAAGGTCCTGGAGTGGCCTAGCCAGTCTCCAGATCTCAACCCCATAGAAAATCTTTGGAGGGAGTTGAAAGTCCGTGTTGCCCAGCGACAGCCCCAAAACATCACTGCTCTAGAGGAGATCTGCATGGAGGAATGGGCCAAAATACCAGCAACAGTGTGTGAAAACCTTGTGAAGACTTACAGAAAACGTTTGACCTGTGTCATTGCCAACAAAGGGTATATAACAAAGTATTGAGAAACTTTTGTTATTGACCAAATACTTATTTTCCACAATAATTTGCAAATAAATTCATAAAAAATCCTACAATGTGATTTTCTGGAAAGAAAATTCTCATTTTGTCTGTCATAGTTGACGTGTACCTATGATGAAAATTACAGGCCTCTCTCATCTTTTTAAGTGGGAGAACTTGCACAATTGGTGGCTGACTAAATACTTTTTTTCCCCACTGTATTTGAATAGATTAGGGAAATATATAAATTAACAGTTGAAACAGTTATTCAATACAATGCATCGTAGTTTTAGCCAATTTTCAACGCTATTTGTGATACAATTAGCCGATTTCCTATGGCCACCCCTGACTGCTTCCTGGTCCCCCCCCTTTGCCCTGCCATTAAAACCTTCCTAGAAACGCCCCTGCTCCTCCAGCTCAGAGTGAAACCATGTTTGTTGACGGTGTAGCTCTCTGGGTTGTGATCCGTAAAGGCGGTTGTCGTCACAATAGACCTAGCGACGTCCGGTCGGGGGTGTAATCAACCTCTTGCCATCTACAACCCTCTGTCATGGTCACAGTGTCTAGACAGAATCCCTAACAACTACTCCAGGTCCATCATTAGCATCAGACATAATGTAAGAAGCTCATGACATTGATAACAGGATCCTGATCATTTATTTTGTCCAGAGGATATTGGATATTCTTGCCATGAAGGAGACTTAGTCCTGATTTATGTAGATAAAGTACTAAGCACATCGAGCGTTTCCCTTCACCTTGTGCCATGTCAAGGACGAGCTGTAAACTGTACGGTCAGTCCCATTTTCAGATGTCCTTTATGCACAGGCGTGTTGAGGGTACACGCTGTCCAGATACTTTGTTTAACCTTTCAACACTTGCTAATTCTGTCTCAGACCTTGGTACTTTGTATTTCTCTACCAGAGAGTGACTTAGTAAGGGATATGTGGAGGGCACCTCTGAGCAGGGACAAGCATGTAGCACAGAGACCTCAAACAGCGATCAGAAGAGTCTAAGAAGTTCACCGTTCAAGGGGTTCATGTTCAAAGACAGAGAAGAGAAGAGCATAAGGGTGGTTCTGTGTCCCAAAATAACCCTATTCCCTATTTTGTGCACTACTTTTGACCAGGACACTATAGGCTATAGGAAATAGTGTGCCATTTGGGACACAGTCAGGGTAAATGGGACGGATCAGGGAAACAGCCCATTGAGCGAAGGATGTTCATCTGAATATAGGGGAAATCTACAGGGAGCTCCATTCACCCTATGGAAAATCCTACGATTGCAATGAGGAAGTCCCAACCACAGACAGAAGACAATGGACTATATCACTGGGTTTTATGGGAGCTTCCTCTGATTCTACACACAGTGGCTCTCTGCCCTAAACCAGATCCATAAACCCATAAACTAATACAACTCTGGATATGAATGTGTTCACTATGAATCTGGCTACATACGGTGCTGCCAACCTCAGCCAGCCGCATTAGCGATACATACACTATTGGTTTTGGATCGTTGTGTTACACTTGTGTCTACCTACCGCTGTCCGGGGGCCTGAGACTGTGGAGAGAAAAAGAGACTAAACGGCAACTCCAGTACGCTTTGAGAAAACTCATCAACGTCAACAATAGGAAAAGCCCCTGTTACAAAAGAGGAGAGTGGGGTGAAACATGAAAAGGCCTCTGAAAGACTCAGGAAACAAGGAAAGGAGGTTGACATTCATTGGCGTTCCGTGCCAAGACAAACAGGAAATATCAGTCAGGATGTAGTGTTCATGTAACGACTCATTAACACTAAGAGCCGTCCGGATGGCCAGTCGCTC
Organism: Coregonus lavaretus; assembly: GCF_964263955.1. Classification (NCBI taxonomy): domain Eukaryota; kingdom Metazoa; phylum Chordata; class Actinopteri; order Salmoniformes; family Salmonidae; genus Coregonus; species Coregonus lavaretus. The sequence goes on along the minus strand of NW_028158510.1, from coordinate 692 downwards.
TACAGGACGTCACAGAACACAGTAGAACAATAGGGAACTGCATCATCACATTGCCCCCTAACAGGCTGGCTAAGGAGCACTAGACGTTGACATTGAACAAACACAGGGACTAAAGAGAATCGTAGGTCATTATCATGGTGCAAACAGGAAGGGACTGGACTATAGTGATAGCACTGAAGGTCAGAGAGTATCTTCACATCAGCCATTGACAATTACCGTGTTATTAGTCATATGATTTAAACCACACAATATGAACAGAAAGTGACCTCAAATTAATTACGTTTCTAAATCTTGTAAAATCTCCTAACATCCTATAGTATGAAACCTCAGCATTTTGGGAGCAGCAAACTCATCAGATTCTTTGTTACTGGGACAGTGGAGTGTTTAGTGAACCCTGCTGCTGAGCTACAGGGGGCTAATAGGCTTCTAATGAACCTCGACCCTATCTGATGTTAGGGCCTTTTTAGTCTCTCTCTCTCTCTCTCTCTCTCTCTCTCTCTCTCTCTCTCTCTGTCTCTCTCGCTCTCTCTCTCTCTCTCTCTCTCTCTCTCTCTCTCTCTCTCTCTCTCTCTCTCTCTCTCTCTCTCTCTGTCTCTCTCTGTCTCTCTCTCTCTCTCTGTCTCTTTCTGTCTCTCTCTGTCTCTCTCTGTCTCTCTTTCTCTCTCTGTCTCTCTCTCTCTCTCTCTCTCTCT